>NW_019384983.1:1017606-1064029 GCF_000671375.1 Centruroides sculpturatus | reverse complement strand
GTTGATTGTTTATATTTTAGATTGATTTAATTTAATAATTTTAATTTAATTGTATTTAAACATGCCTTCAAAATAAAATATAGTTACACCAAAAAATGAATATAATGTGATTTAACATTTTAACTCACTAGAACGCTAAATCAATGAGAACTCTGAGCTTGTTTCTTTGTAACAAGACGGTTCCATCTGGGTGTAATAGGAGACAATGACACCCGAAGTGTGTTTCTTATGTCCAGTTTATTCCGTTGTTCCGTCGTCCATTAAAAGTCGCACAAACCCGAGAGAAATACACCGTAGTAAACAAAATGGAAACACCAGTAATTTAATGTTCCTTGGGCGGCCCGGTACCGGTCCGCGGCCCGGAGGTTGGGGACCACTGCTCTATACAATATACAATAAAGTATCGATTATCTAAAAATCAATTCTTCAAAAAATCGATTAACCGAAATCGACTTCAGAGAGCAATAATTCCAAAAATTACGAAGTTTTCACGATTTCTGTAATTCACTATTGAGCTATTTCGTTATTATTAATATCATTATTATGTATCTTTTATTTTGAGTTAAAAGTTTCATGAGTATGCTGTAGATTGCAATGAAAGATTAGTGCTTGTTTTAATTTGCTAGTTAATTTGCAATTAAGACTAGTGCTTGTTAATAATTTAGACAATTTTTTTTTTTTGTTATTTCTAATCATATGGTGTTAAATTTCTGACTTAATCTTTCTATTTTTTCTATTGCGCTGGAATTAAAATTAATATTTTTTCTTTTATTCTTTCCCTACACCGATAGTCATCGATTAGTTAAGTGTCCTGCTCTGATCATTTTGAATAATCGACGCTCTACTGTATAAACATTTATACACTATAGGTGTATTCAGAGGAGCACGAAAGGAATAAGGAAAGGAAAGAGATATACGTGGTATATCTCTTTACTAACCATTAATATATACTGTACATATATTTACTTATTTCAGAGAAAAATATATTTTTATATATTTTTACAATGTACAGTACAATANATTAAATTTCTCAGCAACATGAATTGTTGTGTTTTTGTTTATATTTTACTGAGTTAATTGACTAGATTATCAGAAGAATGGGGTTTTGAATGACGTTTTCATTATTTTTTCCAAGCTGAAAAGAGCAACTATATTTTTATATATTTTTAACATGTTACATAATTTTATTTTATAACTCATAACATGCCACATATATACCATATTTTCGCTATATTTGTCACTCAATACAAAATAATTTTAGTTATTGAGAACTTTCAGAATATATTTAACGCCGTATTGAAGAGAAAAATATATTTTTATATATTTTTACAATGTACAGTACAATAATTCATCGATTAACGCGGTTAATGTATCCAATGGTATGTTATTTGAAATTGTGCTAATCGAAAAACAGTCAGTACAAATTAGGTTAATCCAAAACTTTACTAATTTTTTAAATTTATTTTTATTCTTCTTTTATGAGGTCTAATCGCAAGGTATATTAACAGCATATTCAAAATTGAAAATTTATTAAAAAGAAATTATATCTTATTATATGTAAACATATATAGTATGTAAAAAAACAGTATGTATTATTGTCTATACTTTAGAAAATAAAAAAATTTTTAACGCAAATCCGATCTAAAAATGCATCTTTGTACAGCTTATAATTTCAATATTTAGATCAACTGCGAATATGGGACATTGCAGGTTTCTTCTGTGAAACTTCTTGAGTCGATTGACCAAATAATCTACTACAGTAGAGCGTCGTTTATCCGAATCAATTGGGGACTGGGGTGGTTCGGATAACTTATTTTTCGGATAACGAATCATGTACGTAAAAATATGTTAATTTAATCCATGTTGAAATTTTTCTCCGTTGCGTGTCGCTTCGCATTGAATTTTCGTCGATGTTAAGCCTAACGAAGACTATTGTATCGTTAAAAATTATTTTTTTATTTTGTGCAAACAAAATAAATATATTGAAAAATATGAAAACAATAAAAAATTATGCTTCACATGTTAATTTAGTATCAAAAACGTAAAATATTTGAGTAACCCAAGAAATAACCGAAGATTGCAGCGCCACAGCACTAGCGAAAATTTTAATTTGCCGACTGGAATGCTTTCGGATAACCAGCTTTCGGATAAACGACGCTCTACTGTATTAATTAATGAAAGACAAAGTACAGTTTTTTTATATATATATAAAACTCAACTTATGAAAAAATTTGAGGAATTTTATATATTAGTTCTTGCCAATAATTTCTTATTCTACTAAATCAGAAAGGGGCAATTAAAAAAGTTTAATTAAGTCAGTAATTTGCCAAAGGTTCGTAAGTTACAATGACATAGTTTTTAGATATTCATAAAAAGCAATTTTCTATTAGTAAAGGAAATTGCTATAGCTAAACTTAGTAATCCATTATTATTGTATTTGAAAAGAGCTTTCTAACAGTAAATATGCTGTTAAAGAAATGAATCAGTTTTATAATATTCATTATGCAAATGAATAGACTTAGTATCTTTTGGCAACTTAATACTTTTACAATGCATAAATTTGCAAATAGACTATATATTTTTCAGTGTCATTTCACATTCCAATCATTTCTTATTATTAATAATTAAAAGTTCCATTCGTAACGTTCTATTAGTAATAATTTATGAAATAAATTAACAGTTAAATTATTAATTATTTATATGTTCATTATGCAAGGTGTCCCAAAATGATTACCTGGATTTCAGAATGTTATCGCTTTACACTGATGTCACTAATTTCCAATTTTTTTTTCGCAGTTGTGTTTATGCACTCTTAAAGTTTGATTGCTATTTATTCCAGTTCCAAATTCCGCCGGTAGATGCACTGTATCTATTGAATCTGTGAAATGGCGTCGATACAGGAAAAGGGACAGTATGGCACTTCAAGGACAAGGTTTATGAGACATCTGTGCCAGATTTTTCGTGAATGCATCATATAAACGATTGAAAGTGTCACTCCTCAAATGTTTCAAAATGTATGGTGGGAGATAGAGTACCGATTGGACACTTTGCATGTCACTGGAGGTATCGATATTGACAAGTGAGTGTGTAAAATAAAAACTGAAAACTTTATAATTATTCATATTTATGAGCAAATTTCGGTGCCTGTACTTATATTCCTTAAAATGTTATAAGCAGTTGAAATCAGGAAAATCATTTTGGGATACTGTATGATTTCCACCTTCCAGTTCGTACTTAGATTAAAAAAATAATAATTTTTCTTGTTAAATAGTGGATGAGAATACAATTGAATTTAGACAATGAATAACATTAGCTTAACTCAAACTTTTAATTAGATACTTACAATTAAACATATATTGAAATTACTTACTAAATCCAATTTCTACTGTATAAATTTCTGATTTGCATAACTTGCACTGTTTAGTTTCTCCAGTACATTTAGTCACTGATATTTCTGCATCTTTTGAAAATAAGTCTGTATTTTCACCTAAAAAGAGAATTAAAATAGATAATTAAAAACAGAAGAGAAAAATAAAACAAAACATTCTCGTTTCAAATTTTGAGTCAATCAATACTATCGACTATCAATAAGATTACGTACATAATGACGACCGGATAGCCGAGCAGATGGCAGCCTGCCGCTCTGGGGGACCTGGGATCGAATACGAACGGGTCAAAAATCCCCAGGAATTTTTAGGGGGTGGTCCGTCCAGATATATCGGGTCCTATCCCTCAGCACCCGGCCGCACCATTGTGGTTTTGGCTGAATTCAAAATGGGCTTGCTAGAAGAGGCCCTCTTAGTACCCACACGGCGGAGAGTTTGAAAGAAAATTATATACATATAAGTATAAACTGTCTAAAACAGACTTCTACAAAATTAGAAGTCTGCAAAATCTAAATCTCGGAACAGAACGATTTTCTACCATAAAATGTCGTCATAAACCTGAAACCTGTCTAACACTCACGTTTTGGGAACTATTTGCATGACAAGATGATCAAAGTAAAGTTTTTCGACATAACAGCAACTAAATAGGAATACAAGATCATAATTAATGGAAATAATTAACTTGTGGAAACAAATTATGATTAACTTCTGGGCAATGAAAGTTAGTCTATTTTTACTTTCCTGGCTCTGTTATATATAACAAAGGGAATGAATGGCGATTGGTTAAAAAATAATCCTTCAAAATTTTTACATTTTTGGACTCTGGACCTTGAAACGTCAAGAAAGGCAAAAAACATTTGGGTTTTTCCGGTATGTATCTATGATTGTTAGTGTATCTGTGTATGTGGGAGGGCACAATTTTCTTCAGTCTTTGAAGTTAATAGAGAGGTTGCGAAGTTTTCAGCGCAAATCGTGAACGTCGAACGTCGAGCGCCGCCATCTGGCAATTCTAGAAGGTTGATAATGGCGTTCGCTACGTCTAGCATGTCGAGTAGTTCGGCTTAAACTTCATTTTTTTGTGTTTGGGGTTAAAATTATAACGTAGTTTATTAAAATAATGATTATTTAAGCATTTATGAATAATATTGTAAAGAAACAGACAATTTTAATCCAGAAATTATTTAACAATTCAATTTTTTTTGCAAGTGATGTGAAGTGCCTATAGAATTTACGTATATTTCTGTTCATAATAGCTTATCATAATTTTGTAGGAATAAGTTTGTTCTTTCACAGCATCTTCTACCGTCAACAGCGTACTACGTTTGTAAATTTTCTAAAAATAATTTCCCGAGGTGCTTTCGGATTTACATAAGCCACTACTTCCCTCGACAAAAGTATAAGGTAGTCCTATCGTACGGTAGGAGACAGGACGCTACCGTCAGACAGTGGCTTTGCCAGACAGTCGCTTTCTGCTTTAGACAGATTTACTGAATATAAATGTTAAATATTGTTTAAACAGACAAATATTTTATATATATAATATATATATACACGCTATATATTAAAAATATTTATAGTTGAAATACTTGCTCAAGTTCTGTTGAAACATTTGAATTAATTCGAAAAACAAATTAGTTTCAAGCTTTCTATGCGTTTCTAAATAACTACGCATTACGAACTAATTTTCTACTCGAATTAAGTTAATATCAATTAAAAGCCATAGCTACTTTAAATAATATAATTTTTATGCTTAAAGGATAAATATCTATTTTAATAAATTTAATTATTTTACTCTTTTTGAAATTAGAAAAATCGGGATGAAGAAAGAAGAAAAATAATTTCTTGAATACTGTATCTAGATCTAGAAATACAGTACAGTGGAACCTCGGTATACGACCTTAATCCGTTCCTGATGTTTGGACTTATACCGAATAGGACGTATACCAAACCAACCTTTCCCATAAGAAGTAATGTAGAAACGATTAATCCGTTCTCATGTAAAAAAATGGCTGACTTTAAACACCTAGCTATCCTGGTTAGTTTCTGGTTGATTCTTCATTAGATCAGCATGTGTCTTTTTAACTTTCCCGCAAATAATTGCTTCTGTTGCTACTAGGTTTGCCATATGTTTCGCATATTTCAAGTGATTTTTAATATCAGTTCTGATACGCTGTCGCCAGCACACTGTTTTTCAGATATCCAAACCAAAAGCAATTTCTCACATGATCTAATATTCTTGATCTCTGTTTAGAAATTGATTTAACCCCTTTCGCAACGTTAGCAGATTTAATAATGTCTTTAATTTTCACGATTGTCGATATCATCATTCTCGGAATACGGTATGCAGCAGTTAAATCTCGAACACGCATACAGCTTTCATATTTCTGAACAATCTTTTTTTTTCAGTTCCATTGTGATTCTAGTCAATTTTTTAGTTTTCTGTTGCTTTTCATTTGCCTTTTTGCAATTCATCATGAATAAAACTAATTAAATTTTACTTACAAATTAAAATCAGAAGAAATTTAACAAAGTTAATAACCGTGGCACCGCGAACGTTTAGTCTGGCCTATAGTGCTACTTGTTCATAGATGGTGCGTATAATTGAATTACATTAAGTCGTATACCGAACAAAAGTCGTATACCGAGCAAAATTTGTTTTGTCCAAACAGGACGTATTCCGAATTGGACGTATTCTAAAGCAGACGTATACCGAGGTACCACTGTATATACTTTGGCTAGATGGCCAAGGCCAGTGATGCCGAACACGCCACCCATGGGATATATATATACACATGCATACAGGAAATCATCGCTAATCGTTAATTCAAACTCAGACAGTTCGAAATTCCGCTAGTTCGTAACTGTTCTTTTGTCCTGGCTGGGGATATAGAGATTTACACGTTAAGGAATTCGGTTAGTTCGAAATACATCTACTTCGAAATTCGAAGTGAAAATTCTGTCCGAACTGTGAAATGCGTACGTGAACTCATTCGTTGAGATCGAACTGCTGCCTCCGTGCTATGAGAGAACAATAGACCAAGAACAATATGACTTTGCTTATACAGTAACACATTTTCGGGTGTCAACTTGCCCATGGACTACTCTTTTTTCTCTCTTATCTCATAAAATACGACTGATTTTCGGGATTGCAAGAATGAGCTATGAGTAACAGATTGAGATATTTGTATGATTCTATGCCACTACTTTTAGGCGACTTACTATGTTTTTGGTCACTTTAAAATTTATTTGGGCTACATTTAGAGGAATTCTGCTTTAATATTTATCAAATCTGGAAACCTGTGAAGTTCTGGAAAAGTAAAGCAGTGAGGTTCTTATCAGATACGTGCTGTTTACCTTCACATTTATACTACAGTATTATTAATTTTTAATTAAAGAAAATAGCGTTCTGTATACGTGCCCGAATTCCGTTTGCTTAATAAATTACATCAGTCACATACATAGCATTTGGCATATTGTACAGATATATATAAAACTCGGATAATTCCACGTCGCGATTATTTCATCCCTTGAATTTCGAACTAACGAGGATTTCCTGTATTTGATATATTTCAAAACTTTGCATATGTTGTATGAAAGCAAAGTTCTAAAACTGTCCAGAAAAGTTAAAGACCACTAATTATGAACCTCAGGAAAATTATCATCAAATAAATGACATATTCCATTAAACGAAATCTTTGATTCCACATAATTATTTTCTATTTATTTATATAGAATTCATTTTTATATTTCTGATATAAATTAAAAAGTTAAATTTATAAGCATTTTTTTCTTTTCTTTTAATTATTCAAATTAAGCATTTGACACGCGATTTGGAGTTAATAAATTTCGAATTCAATTTCGACCAATTTCAACCATTGTTTCATAATGGAGGCGATGGAACAGCAAAGGATATGACCCGACATATCTGGGATTTACTGTCCATAAAAAATTTCTGAGGTAAAACCCGAGTTCCAGTCTGGGACAGGAACCTCAAAAATTATTCAGCTAGTTAGACATTTCCCGACCGCTTGATATGAAGAGAATCCTTGACATATCCGAGACAGATCCACGGAGCAGCCGCAAAAAGACCCTTTTAGTTGCCCACAGGCAGAGAGTTAAAAAGATCTTTCAAATAGAAGTATGTATTAATATATTCATATTTCATGATTATATTTGTGAGGTCCCGGACGGAAGTCGAAATTAAATCTTTTGAATGATGAAAATCCAGCGGGACAGTTAAATTGTCACCTTTCAAAATTAAAACAAAGCAAGACTTAATGTCTAGATTAAACAATTAGTTTACCAGTAAACTAAAAACGGAAAACGAAATGATAGAATTACAGGAAGAATATCAAAATTCGAAGAAATTTTAGATGAACGAGAATTGGGTTAAGTCTCGGAAATGACTTCTCCTGTGCCCAGAAAGGTTTCGAATTGTCACCGAGAGACGAGGGAAGACCAATCGGAACGCGGAATCCAGGAGAGAAACCTATAAAAACGCGTTTCAAGGGCATGAGGTTCTTTTCTCCAAAATTTAGTTTTTCCGTGCAAGTCCACTGTTAGTCTTTTCATCTATCTCCGAGAGACATTCGCTCTCCTGGAGTTATTCGCGCTCTTCAAGATTCATCCTTACTACAAGGACTATTCTTTTAATTAATTAAAGGCTTTATCTTGCAGATCTTGCAGACTGCCAACCAGGGACCGAGTGAAGACATCCTACGGAATATTAGAACTTTACTGGACTCTCTCCTTAAGAATTGTGGCAACAAATAATTAGAAACTTTTGTAAGAAAATCTTTAATACTTAATTAAATGGTAAAAAGCATGGTAAGCCTATCTCAGTGACTATGTTATCAGAAATTACACAATCACCTTATCACATCAATACTTGAACATATTACACAAGTTGCAGAACAGATATATCATACTGAAGAGCGGACACTCACTGATAATACCTCAACAAAATGTACACTCAGTAACACTATAAACACTAACATACACAGAAATTTATTCCTGGGGTTTTTTAATCCGTCTGAATTCGATCCCAGATTTCCTTCTGCCCTAACTGCTCAGCTATCCAGCTGCCACTTTATATATCAAATGAGATTATAGAATTTTTAGGATTTCGGGATCGTCTAACCCCCTAGCTATCTTCTTCTTGTCTTGTATCAGCTAGTTGGGCATAAGCTTCTAGGCTATATCGCTCCGTGGTATGGTGACGTAATTGGTCATGCCTGCCTTTCTTTACAAAACTTTTTTTTTACCCATACCTTTTTTTTATTCTATAGCCACCCACGGGAAGCACTAACACGCCTAGTGTGTAAAGTAGGAACATTGAAAAGAGGAATTATTTAACTGTTGATGCTATTCAAATAAGACTGTGTTCAAATTAACTGTGTTTTGTCAAAGTTAAAATTTGCTTGTTTGTGAAATTACAGATAATACTTTTGAAAACTGTACTAAAGATAAAAATAAATATTATAATGTGTAAGGTTTTTTGTAGTTACCGTAGCATATAAGCCTATGGCAAGCATATGGCAAGCATGTGGTGAACACTATAATTCTCTACAAAATAAAGCTACTTGTCGCTGGTGCTCCTATTTTGACTATATATTTTATTTAATTATTTTAAGCTTCTCGCCACGGATTTTGCATATTGTTGTTTGATAAATGGCATTCATAATAATCTTTACTTGTCTTAATGAGTTAATCTAAAGGTTTCATTTGCTATTTAGGTACAGTACCTACCTACTTGCCTGGTTTAGTAAAGATTAAGTAGGTATTTACTTAATTAATCTTAACTAAACCAGCTCCTCAAATTTCCAAAAATAAAAGGTTAACTGTTAAATAAGTTTACTAGCATGATGAATTATAAAGAGTTCATGTAAAACTGATCCCATGTAATAAAATTTGTTAATTACAGTTTAATTAGATATGGGACATACTGTCTTAATTTGCTTGAAAATTTGTAAGACAGAATTTTCTGTTCATTATTATAATCTCCCTGTTTATACAGTATTTGCATTGGGGCACAGAGCAATAAATAACGAACCGTAGTTTAATATAAAGTTTAAAAGATATCCATACGCGTTGTCTTCGATTTTAGCCATATTATTTACATTTCACTAGCACCAGCACAAAATGCGATGTCAGCCGTGGGTAAGGATACCAATGATAAGACGGCGCTCAAAGATCGGTACTGTATCACTGGGAACGAAGATGATTAAAAATGTCACATCGAGCAAAACTGCGCTTGTGTATGCCGCAGAATGGAGTATTGATATGAAAAAGTTGACCAAAAATCGAATTTTTGAAACGCTGTGATTTAATCACTGTATGGAACTCTACAAAATAAAGGACCTATTCATCACCTCTATATAGGATATGGTTTGTAATTGATGTTAAGCCTATATATTTCACCAAAACTATCAAAATGCGAGTGATTGCCTTAGGTCTCTGACATAATTTCGATTGAGGCTTATTTCTATTATAAAATTGTACGTCCAAGTGGTGTAATTAATATTAGTTATTTGGCATAGATTTGATTTAAAATATAGCTTTTGAAACTTACTTCAAATTATTTAAAATTTTTAATTTTCGTTTTAGAAATATATATGTTTTATTAACTTTTCGTGCTTATTTTTGCTATATTTCCAAGCAATGACATTCAAATCCTAGTCTTAATTCAACACTTAAATCTGGTGAAAAGACATCGTTTCAACTTTATACTACTTTTATTCAAAGAATATATTGAATGGCAATGTTTTCCACACTTTGAGGACATAAAATAATTTCAAAATAACTTCGAAAATTAGACTTTTGGCTAACTTTTTCATAGTCGTAATCCGCTGTGTGGCAACTAATATGCCAGAAGTATCCTATGACGGGACTGCATCCATCTCGGAGTGTAAAATATCAAACCGTCGCATCTTCTTACAAGTGTATTGCCTAGAAAGGTAAACATGAGCAATACGCAAAGGCCCAACAAAGACGATCACAAATGAGTAAGTTAAATTTAACTCAGCAACTTCTGAAGAAGATTGTTATCTTTGTTCAAAAGTTGTGTCGGATTGATATCCTTCACTGACCTGTTTCGAGGTCATTGTCTTCAAGATTCATCCTTACTACAAGGACTATTCTTTTAATTAATTAAAGGCTTTACAGTGCGCCGATCTTGCAGACTGCCAACCAGGGACCGAGTGAAGACATCCTACGGAATATTAGAACTTTACTGGACTCTCTCCTTAAGAATTGTGGCAACAAATAATTAGAAACTTTTGTAAGAAAATCTTTAATACTTAATTAAATGGTAAAAAGCATNATGAGTAAGTTAAATTTAACTCAGCAACTTCTGAAGAAGATTGTTATCTTTGTTCAAAAGTTGTGTCGGATTGATATCCTTCACTGACCTGTTTCGAGGTCATTGATATCAAACCGTCAATCACACTGAAACAGATTGTTAGCAAGCTTGAGGAAATACTCAACCTTAGAATTTTCCAATCCTCAGTTTATCGTATACTGAAGGATTTCTATTAATCCTACAAATGCATAGATCAATTCGCTTTTGTATCATTTCTTACCGATACAAAAGCGCTTCAAATGTTCTCTTGTTTTGTCTAAATCTTAAGAAAATAGTTCTCGCAAAATAAATAGGTCGAGTCCACAACTTAATGTAAACTGTTTTTTTTTTTCTATCCGTTCACGTAATTTATATAAATAAAGTTTTAGAGAACTTATTATAAATACCCAATCTACAGTATTTCTAATGATTTTGCTCTAATTTATTCAAGTTAAATATAGAAAAGCAAAACTATTAAAATTTTTAAAATATAAATTATAATTAGAATATGTAATAATGTAAAAAATTTATTCATTTAACGTGCAATTGTTTTTTTTTTTTTTACTACTAAGGCACGGTTGCACAAGTCACGAGACTGAGAAAACTTTAGAACGAGTTTCGATAAAACTGCAATTTCGTTGACCCTTCAATAAGTTGTAAATATTTGTGATTCTTGTATATCAACATTTAAAAGAATTACTTAAAATAAAAAGTATTGTCTATCAAAAATATATAATCTGGGTTTCCGATGGTAATGTTTATTTATAGTCTAAATCATGTAGATAATATTAAGCTTTACAAATCGCGAAAACAGTAATTTTTTAAATTAAACGATCAATTATTTATTGTGACATCGTCACAATGACTAGCTGAAATTTTTAATAATATTTTTAATTTATTTCATTTAAAATACATGCTCTCCACCTCAAATTAGTAGTGTCTTGCCCCTATACATCATACTTCTAGTAGTATCTTGCCCCTGTACACCATACTTTTCCTGATAACAACAGTTTCGTGCCGGTCATCTATGTAACTCCATTCAGGGGAAATGTTTGAATTGAATTCACATGACTTCCTGTCTAGACCGGAAGTTCATTTATAGTTACTCGGAGCTCCTTCCCTAAACTTTCCATATCTAGTTTCAACATTCATCTAATTCACTTCTTTCTCGAGATTAAGGAAGGACAGACAGGACGATGACAGTAGGAATTTATTTATATGTCTACAATTTTTTTTCAAATTGCAAATAGCAATGCGGGTCGGAAACGGCATCTTCATGTGCTAGTGTACACAGAGAACGAAAAATCAAAGAGCAGCACGTAAGAGAACGAAATGCTTTTTGTCACTCAAAAACATTTGAGAAATGCATTGAGGTTACTAGTGGTCAAAGTTGTGACCATGAACTGTAACACACGCTTGACATCGTCGGCGCAAGGAATCACGAACATTTTGGAAAATTCCTGACAAGTCTTGGACTTCAGATGTGTGCTACAAGGTCGTCATCGTTTTCAACAGGGGTGTCGTACACCAGTCGTTTGATGTAACCCCAGAAGAAGTAATCGAGACATGTTATGCAGACGATCTTTCAGACCAATGAACGGGACGGTATCCCGAAAGAACGTATGAGCAGTCTCGCGGCCAAATAACGCCATTTAAGCATGACGATGGCTTTCCGACCGAGAATTGCTATGATTCCAATTTGTCTTTGTGCGACCTACCCCTTCCAAAAGGGTGTTCACGCTTAGCTGAATCACCCTATATAACAGAGCCGGAAAAACAAAAATAAGTGTTTCGAGCACACATATTTTTGGCCCCATATTATAAGAATGTAATATAAAAATATAACGCTTGAATATCTATAATGTATTATAAAAGAAACACCATTCACACGTCTATTTTATATTTTTCTTTTAATTTTAAAGGGTCCGCTGCTTTCAAATTTCAAAATTTGAAACCATTTAAACTACTCACTTCTTAGGAAAAAGATTTAGTTTGGCACTGGATGATTAAACTTTTATTACAAATGAAACTTAAGATGAAGATTGCCAAGTGGTCGTGTACTTACACTATATGGTGTTCAAAAAAAACTATTTAATGACTGCAATAAATAAAATGGTAATGTTATTAGTTATTTTATACTTGTATAAAAGTATAGATTTTCAGTGGAATTTTAACTACTGGACCACCTGAACTACTTTAATGGATAACTAAAGTGTCTCCTGATTAGGCAGACTGGTGCCCACTGCTTCTACAGTGCTATTAACTCACCTTTTGAAAGCCTTTTACAGGGAACTTTCAACACGGACTTTTATAGCTGGCAACATTGTCGTCTGAAGTGTCTTCCTGCCTCAGATTTTACCTCCAGCTTGGCAACACTGCTCTTCGCATTCAAATCCGCCTTCGTTAAGTCCCTTTTCTTTTTCGTGCCAACCAGTCACTTTTATTTTCTGCATCTGCTAATCGCTGGTTACTGGTGCAGAAATCCATTTGGCAATTAGGCCATTCATTTTTTACACACTGACTTCACTCTCCCTGGTTGGTACTTACTTGTTAGTACACTCTCATCATGTCTTCTTTCGATGTGGCTATGTTCAATGAACTCCTCATGTTGGTATACACTGTATTAGATAAACTAGAGGGATACTTTGCCACTAATTATAGTGCCAAACTAGGCACAAATAAGACATACAAAAAGCGTTTGATAATGCTTGGTGGCACATGATCCTGTATCAACTTCACAAACTTAACTGTCCAGCCAATATTTACAACACACTGAAGACCTTCTGCAAAACGGGAAGGCCACCATCAAATCTAGCTCTTTCAACTGTCAAAGAGCCATCAACCGTGGGTGTCCCCAGGGTTGTGTTTGTAGGCCTCTCCTATGGCTTGTTCTCTTTAACAACTTTTTGGAGCAGGACTTTGGTCAAGATCACAGCGTTGCCTTCGCTGATGATGCTTTCATTCTTCTCAGTCCTCTATCTTAATTACACATGGATGAAATTTGAATCGCAAGAGATGAGGACGATACAAAGCAAATTAAATAAAAACGTTTAAAAAAATTAAATAGCTGAAAAATAAAATTTAATCCAAGAATAAAAATACTGTACTGTATTTACAGAATTCGAGATAGATGAGATTCTGCAAAATAATTACAGAGAAGTTTAAAAATTAAGAAAAGTTATCGAGATCAAATATTTTAAGATTTATTATAAATCTAAACTATAAAATCAAATGTAAGCAAAGACAACACAACTGATATTACTTTAAACTTTGAAGTTCAAATCCCATGGACAAAAAATTTGAACTTAAGACGTCAACTTATAAAAAATATGTAGTTACTAGCAATCTAATTTTTTAGTTTCGTTTAAAAAATAAAATTTTTGTGTTAGCCAGGGGTTTTACTTTCTTGGTTTTTGTAATACGGGAAATTATTGTAATCGTGTAAAACTTATTTTTAATAATATTTCATAACCTACAGCCCACACAGAATTTTAACTTTGTGCTAGTGTCATAGTGTTTTTAAACAAATATTTTTTTTAAATTAAGATTTTTACACAATTCAGCAAAACTACTCCTATTAAGTCTCTGTTATTACTTAAATTTTAAATCCTAGTGTATTCTAATTATAAACAGTTAATTAACAAATCAGGACGGATCTTACTTTGCAGTCCTAAGTAAAATTCATTTTGGTGCTTTCGCTAATTCTGGCACTCTTATTTTGCTAATGTTTCCATGCGTTCGTTTTTATCATAAGAGTAAAAACCTTAATAGATGTGTAGACCCGCATCTGAATTAAATATATTCGTTTATATTTAACATGGAAAAGGAAATGCACAGCGAATTAATGTTGATTTAATTTGTTGGCGCAGACCACAATATGGGATATACAGCTGGCTTTAATTTTATCTATTACAAAAAGAACTCATCCATAATAAAATTGCCCACATGTGGGAAAGGAAAACAGTCAATCCAAAAATATCTTTTGGAGCAAACCCGGACCGAATTAATATTAAATTTGTGATATTATACTCTTAGAAATTCAATTCTTAGAATATATATAAAATCAGTTATTTTTATTCTGTATCCATTTTCATTCTAAACATGTAGTTTTAATATCGAGATGATAATATATTTAAAAATGTAAAACTACACTAAACATACTTCCATGAACTTCAAAATTTCTTGCGTAAACTGTTCGAACTTCTTACGCTAAGTCCAGAATGTGATGCCATATATAAAATATACAAAATGAATTAAGCATTTCATAAGCCTTTCCATCACAGAACAAAATAAAGATAATGTAAAAGAAAAATCTTTTACATTATTGTTGACAAGACTATGTCTTGTTTATAAAATCGTATTGCCTGCTGTGTTACCAGCTTAGAGGTATGAAGGAGTACTGTACATGTCAGGAGTTGCAATTTGGCACAGAGTATTAGGTGCCCAAATCGTGCACACACAAAAAACCAGACTTGTAGGTACTCAGGGAACCGAGAATCGAGTCAAAATAAAATACAAAATGGCGACTCTCTCTACAAACAGGCAAACCGAATTCAGATGGTGAGAGTACCACACAACAGTTGTTCTAGGAAGTGTGCTTTGACCTTAGGACTGAACACGTAGTATTTTCTTTGTTAAATAAAATTTGTAATCTAATTTTGTAAATTTGGGAGTGCTTCAAATATGTCATTAATGTAGGGTTTTATGTCGTTATAAGTATGTTTTTTAACATTATCTAGTATAGTAAAATCGTGGAACCGATAAAAATTTGACGTTATATTAGGGTTGTCGTTACATCTGATGACGTTATAATCGGGTTAAACAGTATATTGTTTGTACAAAATAAAAAAATTAATTTTAGACGATACAATAGCCACGATTATTTTTTTCAACAACGGGAAATTTTTGTTACGCATCCAAAAAATTCAACTCGAGCCATCACGCAACGGAGAGAAATTTCGAAATTAGACAGGTTAATTTCATCGAAAATGTATCGCTTAATAGTGAGTCTCCGAGACATAGTCTTGTCCCAAATACGGTTTTGCCGTTTTACTTGTTTTAAGTATATTACTCCGACTGAAGAAAGGAGAAAACAGAAATGTACATATTAGAGTTTGAATTTAATAAAAAAAATAAAAAGGTCTAACAAGTAAGCATAGTTTCCTAAAAAACTTTATGTGATGTTATGAGTCCTAAACTAATAGCCAAATATGTAGCTACTAGTAGCACGGGACGGCCCTAATGGGGGTTCTAGCAGCATCGGTGTCATTCCGTGGTATAACTAATAAATTCATATTACAAATAAAAATAATAATATATTGAATTTCTCATGGCGTACCCTACTAAAACCCGGTCAAAAACGCAAAAAATCGCATCTAAAATAGTACAGTAAAAGCCAAGTTTTTCAGGGTAATCTTTAACCCTCCTCCCCGTGGGGGAATTTTAAAAAATCCCTTCTTAATGTGCATTCTCATGGCATACCCTACTAAAACGCAGTCAAAAATGCAAAAAACTGCATTTATTGTTATTTTAATATTGTTACGCAAAAAGCTGAATTTATTATTTAAATAATAGCTTGGGCCGCCCCTAGTGGCCATTCTAGACATACCGTTACAGATATGCAATACACGCGATCAACGGTTTAGATATAAGAAAAAAGAAAATAAGGATTGTTATTAAAACATATTTACAATTTATTACTCATAAGTTTATCGGATTTAACCACGGACACAATTACTCATTCACAAACAAAGTAATTTCAGTTAAATATCTGACGTGTCTTTTCATTTCAGATACTTAACTCTATTTTATAACATTACTTGTTTTGTTTACTACCGAAAGAATATCTAACTTGTAAGATAATTGTATTCAGTATAATTAAAGTAGTTAACTACACTAAGTTCACTTTGTTGCTATTTTAGAATTAGGTATTTTAAGTTATAAGTTAAAAACTAAACTTGTCAATATGTCAAGTAACTTAAAATATATAATTCGAAAATATTAACTCATTTTCACATACAAATTGATATAAAAGTTGATTAAACCAAAATGTATTTGATTGATGATGGATTAAGTAAAGACTTTTGTTCATAAAAGAAACTTCTGAGTTGTGATATTAAAAAAGTAAGTTATGTGCATGTCTTATTTTGCCAAGTTTCATATATTTTTAAGAAATATTATCCGGTACATTTTTCTAGGAGATAGTTTCTATCTATGCTCGAAAAGTATATCATATAAATGTCAGGATGGATTTGAAAACATATTCAATTTTCAAGAAAAATTATTCTATGTACAAACTCCATCTATGATGTCTGATGCTTCATTATTTTAATGTAAACCTACAAACACAAGAAATATACCAAAGCGAAAAGTCTTTCAGTAACAGCAACGAATTCTTTCTCAAATCGCAACATTTATCAAAACTAAGATATAATACAACACAATATAAATTTTTCAAAAATTGAATTAATTGTAACCGTAAACAAGTATTAAAATTTTTTCATTCTATGTAAATATACGTATCTTTATGTTGAATGAAAAATTATCAATGTTTATTTACTGTTTTGCATCCATTTATCATCATTTCTATCGACATTTATGCTTTGATGGCAAAAAATTTCTAAGTTTTAATAAAGACTTATAAAAAATACTATACGGGTTATAAATTATAGTTTAGTAAACATGAATGTAATTATTATTATTATAGTTACAAAAAGTGGTAATTTGTCTTATAAAATACATTGTTGAAGGTGAAAAACAGACCCATTTCATAATTAATTCATACCAAAACATGAATTACTTTTCGCGCAAAAATATATTTTATATTATGCAAAAATATTTGCTCTATTTTAGATAATATTCTACATAGAAATATAAACGAAGCTTACATTTAACTTCTATAACAATATGATGACTAAACTGAATGAAAAAAATTATTTAATATGTTGATATGTAAAAACTCGTCTATGTTCTTATATATACACACGCGTTTAAATTTCGGAATAGCAAGTTATAAGTCCAAATTATTGTAGGAATTAGTCGTTTCTAACATATTTTTTGGAATATGTTGAATTTTTATTACAATATCTAGTGAATTAAACTAACTTATAAGTAAAGCTAGGATATCTAAGCACAAAAAATCCTAACTTATATAATTTTTAGTGCCTAGATATGCTTTATTCATAAGTGTCAGCATAATAAAGAGTTTATGAGACAGACATTGACCGTGATATCTCCGTTAAAAAAAAAAAAATAATCTTAATGAATCAATCTTATCTAAAACTATAGATATAGTCTAATTATATTCCATTGTATCGATGTGCTGTACACAAACTTTTCTATGATGGATAAATTAGTTAAAAAATTAGTTAAAAAGAAATAAACATTTAATGCCTAGTTGTAACACATTAAATTTGAATGCCGTATCTCAATTATCCATATAAATAAATTTAGAAATACGTCAATGGAATTTCTTCGATAACTGCATTATTTTAACGAGAAAAAAAAACTGTAAGCTCTTCGATGTTATTCTTAAAGATATAAAGATAAGAAGAGAAGATTAATTGAGAGATTATTGATAAGATAATTATTACGGTTTATAATTTTTCCACATATTTTAACAATAATTATTGTCGATTGAAACTGCGAATTTGAAAATATTTCTATTTATTTTAACATTAAATAAAGAAATAAAGCAATCATAATAATAATTTATGAAAAATTAATATATTATGAAAAATATTTTTAAATATAATAAATAAGTAGTTACGTATGATACGAATTCTTAAACCACTTTTCAAACCGGACAAAACAATTAAACTTTAAACGTTTTCCTCATTAACTTAATTTGTTTTAATTCCACAGTTTTTACCAATTATTAGCTAGCTTATGCGTTATTTGTTTAAAATCATCAGCTATTTTATAGAAAAAGTTCTTAAATAAATTTGAAATATTTAATTTACTTTAGTCAAATTTACATTTGCATCTATACCATAAACTTTTAAAAACTATTTTAATTTATTCCACTCAATGCTATAAGTATAATTATATATTAAATGAAAACATTTTTATACTCACAAGGCATAGCTATTGAAAGATGCGCATTTACGTAGGCGATTGCCAATAATAATACAAATATTTTAAGCATCTTTTATATTGATTCCTTTTTCTTTTAAAAAAATAATAAAATAAAGCAAGCTTCAAACAAATGTAAAGACTTTACTGAAGGCGTTTCAGCTATTTATTATAGATTAAGTATTTTAAACAAATATTCTACTCGTGCCCATTGGTCAGTTTAAACTGTGCCACAAACGTCATCGACTAATGCAATCTGATTGGATCCTTACAAAATTCTTTATTGTTTCTTTTATCTAATTTTTCGTGTTACTAAAAAAATAAACCGAGTTATCATATTTAGTAAACAAATTTAATTCGTATCATAAATAAACTAAATTTAAATTTTGAAGAAAAAAAAATCAGAGTTGACAAATATATTTATTAATGTTAAAAATTTCGCTATCTTGAAAATTGTACTTTTTAATCAGTTTGAGTTTAAAAATCACGATGACATCATTTCTTAAGAGTAGAAATAATTTATTTCAAATAAACTCAAATGATAAATTTTAAAAATATGTTTATTTAATTCTTGTTTATAAAGTTCGTTTCATATGACAATTTGTCGTCTGCTTTTGTCGACGATGTTTTGAAACTGTCATTGTTGCCAGCCGGACAAAAATATTTTAATATTAAAAAAAATCATAAGTATATTTTCGAATATTTTTAACGTATTAATATATTTCTGAATATTATTTCACAAATACGTGAGCCGTTCACAGCCCGGCACACGTATTTGTAAAATCTAAGTGACTCGTACAACATGGAATTCATATAAAACAGAATTATCAACAGTGTTATAAGGGGGACTACTGTAATATGAACGTAAATAAATATTTTAAAAAACTTAGAAAGTCGACTGGAAAATATTGACGAATTCCTGTTTTTCCCCACTACTAAAGAGACTGGCGGCCGGATGGCCGAGCGATCAAGGTGGCAATCTACTGCTCTGGGAGACCCAGGATCGAATTCGGACGGGTCGAAAAATCCCCAAGAATTTTTCGGGGGGTCGAGCATTACGATTACGAGATTTCTCCTCTTACTTCAAAAAACAATATCTTCTTTAATATGATCACCATCATGCTTCACATCGCATAACAATACTATTTTTCTTACAATTCCAATAATATCTTCATGCGTTAAAACAGTTAACTCTTCATCGTACTTTAATCCAAGGCAAGAGTTAAGTTTCAATCTACCAATGTTAGACAGTCCGGATATGTCGGCCTCCATCCCTCACCATCCTGGCCGAACCCATAATGGGCTTGCTAAAAGAGGCCCTCTTAGTGCCCTCAAGGAGTAAAAAAAAATTCAGACTACGTAGCTTTGTATTGTTATGTTGTAGATGTCGACGAAGAAGTAAGTAAACGAATAGGGATCGAGTTCTATATCGGGGGGAATGGAATTCGTTCATGTAGCGTATGGAAAAAATGTACTGGAGAATGACAAAAAAGTTCATTTCAAACAACAACGAAAAATTTATAATTTCTATAATAAATACTTTGTGCATCGCCTTTATAAAACATCAAAATGTAAATTGATTTTATTTCTACTGCGCAGGAACAAAAGTAATCATTTTTAAAACTTGAGCAAAATTTTATATATAACTGATGAAATACGCTATTGATTATCAGTTGGATTATCCGTGTATACATCAGCATATTTAATTCAACGGAATTCTTCTCGGCATATCTTTTCAAATGTTATTAAAAATTTGTTCTCACTTAGAAATGAACCAATTTGAGTGTATAAGAAAAATTTAACTAAATTTAAACAGCTGTGATCAAAAATTTTAAGTGACCACTGTTTTATGTTATTATCTTTAAATACACTACATACTTCAACGATGGAACCATTGGACTTTGGAGCGACCTTCGATGGAATAGATTCGTAAACACTTCAAGAAAAAATAAATGTTTCTGATTGTAATCAATATAACTTCTCAAAATCTGTTTTCCACAAGCATATTTAATAAATTCTACCCGAAAATAAAACTTTCGTATTGAGTGATTGATAAATTATTTAAAAATAATAATAATAATAATAATAATGATGAACGCAGAACAAGTAACTTGAAAAATGGCGGCATGAGTGATTCTTATTTAAAAACTCATTTTTTCGGGTTATTTTTATTAACGTGAAAACTTACAAGAGAAACACTGTATTAATGAGCTTGCTTCTCGTCACACATTAAGAAATAAGAGAGAACAATTTGTTCTCTTTTTTTTGGAATTTTTGTTGAAGATAGAAATATTAAAATTGTAATAGAAAAATAGCAAATTGAAAATAAGAACCACCAGTCTCAATCCGACTAACATATCCTATTTCAAATATTTTGTAGTTACTAAATGTTAATAATAAACGAAAACAGGACATCTTATGACTTGTAAAGAGGAACGATCGATTAATATGACCTTCAACTCTATTCGTTGATTTCAATATTCTTGTAGAGGGTTAAATTACTACACGAAATTAAGATGAAAACGATAAGTAGTACCTAAATGAAGATAAATCTTTTATCATTAAGTTAATCTCAAAAATGAAATTTACGCTACAAATTGACTCATCTTTGTGATGTTTTAAAGTTTCTTCTAAAGGTTAAACTTTATCATATTGTAAACAATTCAGAGTTTATCAAGATTTTAAGAAATTGAATTTAAAATGAACTTACTTGAAAAATTTCTAGATTCGAAAAACGTAAATCAGTTAGAATTAGAAATTTATCCTGACAAGTTTCTTATCAGTTGTGTTGATAACCTTGGTTCACCTTTAGCCCTTCGTTTTCTTACCATTAAAGGTCAAGATCATAAGCAGATAGATGAAAATATAAACTTCAGAATCATTCTAAAGCTCAAATTTATTACATAATTGGCGATTAAAATATATTTATACTAACTAAAATTAATATAAAGTTGAATTTGAATAATGAAATTTCTACAAAATTAAAAATATAAATATTTGAAGATAATTTTTTAAATTTACATTTTCATCTGTTTTCAAAGCAAATCCTGAATTTAAAACAGACTTTCAAATATTTCCTATTTAAATTTTTATATATAATATACAAACTGTTTGTTTGTTAATATACTTCATTTATTTATACAGTATGTTGTTAATTATATTTAAATGACTTAATAGGGATATTAACAAGTCATTTATATATATTTTTAAAAGAAGAAAAATTTAATTGTATAAATCATTATATTTTCATTCAAATTTCAAGTTTAAACATATTTTTAATAAAAAATATATATTCTTAAATTTTTAAAATATACATTCACAAGAATTTATACAATGACTAAACAAGAATGTATTTAATGTATAATAATTACTATGTCAATTAAGCAAATTTATGTGAGGATAACTATTAAAAATGGGAAATTGCTTGTAATTGTATTACACAAGAAAAATTGCAAAACAAGGCACTTATTAAAAAAATAAATAAATAAATTTTATAAGTGTAGTAATTTTATGGTGATGTTTTAAAATTCATTAAGTCTTTAAATTCTGTCCTATAAAATAATTATCATAAATCCTGAAAACATGAAAATTTATATGTAGTAAAATATATGTTTGTTGTTTTATTCAATATTTCATTTGAAATACAAAAAAATTTTACAAATTAATTAAAATACATTAAGGCAAAAAACTAGTAACAAAATTAATACATTATACTCAGAATACTTTAATGAATACAGTCATTAACAAGTTGATGACATATATGACTATACATGTGCATTTTTTGATTTGGTGACTAGATAACAAAACATCTACGCACTGATCACACCACCCAAGCATTTTTCCTTTTACCAATGGGATACTTCTCTTTCATAAATTGTTCTATTTCATTGTTAATAGAATTTTTCTTCAAGGATAATAGATCATTTAAACATTAAACTTACAAGGATTAATTGTGATTAATGTTTAAAAATGTGACAAAAATGTATGTATTAATTTTTATATGATCAACATTTTTGGGAGGAATTTTAATGGTGTTATTTCTTTTTATAAAAATCATTTCAAACACAACAAATGTTAAAAGCATCAAAAAATTTTTAATATAACAGATACACATTAAAAAAATCATTCTATTCATTTATACTTCTACATTCATTCGAAACTAAAAAAACTATAATTAATAGTTTAAATTCTACTGGAGGATAAATTTTATAAACATTCCTATCTGCAACTATTAAAATTTTATCCAAAATATTAAATTGTCATAAAAATGTTTTAATTCAGATCTATTGGTTGAACTTATACTTTTGCAAACATATTCCAATATACTTACTAAAAATAGCAACAAACAGCATCTAGAGAACATGCATTCATCAAAACTGAAATTTCCATATCATAACTGTACAACATAATTTATAAATATGCAGTTTGATATTTACATTTGTCATAAATCAGTATATATATATTTATGTATATACAGTGATAAACTCTGTCAGTTTTGGACAAACAAATTTGAACTGCATTTAAGAAAATTATTATTGTACTATTGTACAATACTGATATTCACTTTGCATATAAAGTTGTTGTATAATAAATTTACATTATGTACAGTATTATACAATATGATTTGTGGAAATATGAAGGACTCGGGTCTGCTTCCAAATTATGAGTGCTAGATTTTTATGATAATGGAAGCATTTTGTGCTTATTATATGTATTATATGGAGGGTTAATTTCACAAAAATTCCATATTTTATATATATATTTTTTTTTTACATTCAAAATTAAATATCTATATGTATGCAGTAGATACAATTTCATTTTATATATGT
Organism: Centruroides sculpturatus; assembly: GCF_000671375.1. NCBI lineage: Eukaryota > Metazoa > Arthropoda > Arachnida > Scorpiones > Buthidae > Centruroides > Centruroides sculpturatus. The sequence continues at coordinate 1,040,402 of NW_019384983.1, read as the reverse complement.
TTTTTTACTTTTGTCATTAACAAAATTATAGGAATAAAAAATACAGTATTAAATTACTAATGCTTAAAACATTAAAATTACATTTAAATAAGAATCCAACTCATAAATGAACCTATTATTATAATATTTTATAAAATTTAATTAATAAAATATATGATTTATGAATATTTTAACAATAATGTTTGTAATATTATTGATAGTATATCAATAACAAAAAAATATTTATATCAGAATTTAATTATTAAAAAATATTTTAATTAAGAAAAAAATGTTTTAAGCATCATCTGAAATACTTTTATCTGAAGAACTAATCTTTCACTATTTAAAATTACATTTTACACTTTATATTTGTTAGATTTAGATAATCATCACAGTTATTTCTGGAGATGGAGGGAAGACTATATATATAAATGATTTTTTTACTCAAGTATGCTTTTAAGTATAAAATTTATAAGACTAGGATATATTTATTTTTGTCCTGTTGCTGCCCTCCAAAAAGAAGCAACAGAAGCTGCAGCAGAAATAAGTCCACCAGCAAAACTTGTTGTTCCACTAGGCTGTAACTGTGAAAAAAAAATTTTTTATTAGTAGTTATTCCGATTATAATTATTGTTCACATTTTTAACAAAATTTAATTTCTTAATTACAAATAAGAATTCTTTACTCACTTTTATTAGAAGTTCTAATAATAAAGCTTTCATAAAGAAAACTCATCTATGTAAAGATTATTTCAAATTATAATGAAAAATGAACAAAAATTAAATCTGAATGCAAAGCAAAATAATGATGAAATGAACAGCAGAGTAAAATTTATTAAACAAAGTTTGTCAAAAGATTTGGCAATTTTTATAAAAGCAATTGTTTCTTTCAAATCCAATTTTTACAATTCAAATACACAGAAAAAATGCAGTTGAACTGATGATATTTTATTTAATTCTTTATTATTCTATCAATATATAAAATTTATAATGTAGATATGTAGCACAGGCTTTAGTCTCATAAAAATAAAGTTCTTTGTTAATTCTTGTTTATACAAATGGTTCAAAATTTATCCCAAATAATTAGAAGAATTTTGTTTTCCTATGTCAAAATTTTGTTGTCAAATTTCTTTACAATGGTTAAACATTAATAATATTTTATATAAGAACCAGACTGATTTTCATCCAAGATATTCTATGATGGATAATATATTTATTTTATATATATTAATTCAAGAAACATTAATGAGACAGTTTATGCTTTCTCTGTTGATTTATCAACAGCTTTTTGATAAAGTGGGTAAACTTATTAATATTTAAAAAATTATTGAACAATGTTGTGTTAACTGTTCAAAATCTTTGTTTTTTTACTAGTTTGAGAATTAAACAAGGAAGTGTTTTTAGTCCAGTTTTAACTGAAACTATTAATAAATCTAATTACAAAGATATCCAGATAAAGATAATCACTCATTATGTGGATGATATATTTTTAATTGCTTATTCCAGCACTGGTTTACATCGAGTAATTAATATTTAAATAAATATATGAATGATGATAATTTGATGTTAAATTTTAAATAAACCAAAAATGTTTGCATGAGAAAGTATTCTGATGGTTTCTCATTATATTGAAAATATATAAAACTTGACAATAATGTCCAATAGACAAAAACTGTTTCATAAGATTGCCAAAATTGTTTATTATGAAATATTTTCAACTTTATTTAATAATTAGTTCAGATTAACAAAACAGATAAAAACAATAAAAACTATTCCTATAGCTTGAACACATCACTTACAAGAAAACATGAAAATAAATTTTGTCTTAGAACTTGTTAGATTCAGTATTTGACATAATTTTTTCAAAAATATCAAATTTTTAAAATAAATATATGCTACATATTTTAAATTGCACTACAAGTATTTTTGATATACAGTCAACCCCCCTATAACACTGTTGATTTTTCCATTTTATATGAATTTCATGTTGTACGAGTCACTTAGATGTTACAAATATGTGAGTCATTCACAGTTCGGCACATGTATTTGTAAAATCTAAGTGACTCTTACAACATGAAATTCATATAAAACAGAAAAATCAACAAGTGTTATGGGGGGGTCGACTCTATATATATATACAAGTATGGCAATTTAATTCTTGGAATGCACCTTTAAAAACTACACTAGTACACTAGTGGCTACTGTCACCTTGAAAGTACTCTCCTTGTGCATCTATACACTGACTTAAATGACATTTTTGGAAGCAGGCCTGGAACTCATTTTTCAGAATACTGTTGAGCAGCTGTCTAAGAGTACATGCAGGTTCTGTTGTATATTAGTTATATTAGAAAATCCTTGTCCTTTCAGCACAGCATTTAATATAGGAAATAACAAGAAATCACAGAGAGCTAAGTCAGGTGAATAGGCAGGATGATCTAATTGAATAATTACTTTTTTGACCAGAAAATGTCTCACAGTGAGTGCACTGTGACTTAGTGCATTGTCTTGAAGAATGATCCATTTGTCAGGCCACAGTTCGGGTCTTTTTCTTTAAGCAGAATCTCATAATCTCTGCAGTATTCTAAACAGTATTGTTGATTGACTCTGACCCTGTTCAATAAATTCTTGGTAAACTATTCCCTTCTGATCAAAGAAACATACCAGCAAGGTCTTGAACTGTGAGTGTGACACACGTCTTTTTAGGGAACAGTAAACTCTGGGCTTTTCATTGCATGCTCTAACGTTTTGTTTCTGGGTCATGCTGTAATGTTTCGGTAGTGCATTTGCCAATTTTCACACAAAATTTAATATTAATATGTTGCTATAAATTTCAGTCACCCATTTTTATGACACACAGATAACTATTACCTTCCCAATAGCTAATTAACAACTATCTCTAAACTTGACATGCATTTGACTTGCATGACTAATATGTGCATAAATTCCAAGCCGCTTGCAATTTATGAACATATTAGTTGAAATTTATTTGAAATTTATGCATATATTAGTTCAAACATGTTCAAATATAAATGCATGTCATTTCAACATAATTATGTCATGGGTGACACTATGCAGCAATTCCGAGAATTAAATTGTCACACTTTGTATATAAAACTTTTTAAAATACAGTGGGTGATCAGTTAACAAATAAATCGGATAACGAATACTTTTGCAAAAGATTTTTATGTTCAGATAACAAACACCTCACAGAACAAACACAAGAAGAAGTGACGTAAAATAATGAATGCTAATTGGTCTTCCCTTGTCTTCAGACAACAATTCAAAACTTTTTGGCATGCAAGAGACATTGACATCGATGCTCAACTTGGTATATAATGATCAGATAGTAATCCTCCGAACTTTGAAACTCTCCCTTGTAATTACAGCCTTTTATTTTTCTGACAGAAACAATTTTTTTATAGTATTTGCAAGACTGTCGGGCAGGCACTCGTTAAGTTTTGCATCGGTTTTTATTTTTGAAAGGTGAGAGTATAATAGCAAAGGTAGAGAGTGGGCAGATGTCTGATGTCTGTTGTTGCTGGGCCATATGGTTTCAGCAGGTCTACAGTAGGGCCCAGTTCAATCTTATCTAAGAAAGATACTGTATTATCAAGAAGACTCAAGCAGCTAAAGGAGTAACAAAAATCACATCTGAGAAATAAAGAATATTGAACAGGTCATAATGGAACCTGAAACTCATATGACGACAGAAGAACACCAAGAACTCTTGAATGAAGAACACCAAGAAACTCAGTGAGCTATGTTTTCTTCTGAGAAAGAGAATTAACGTCGATATCTGCTATTAAACAATTTTTTGAAGAAGTGAGATAATGTCAGAATGACAGGTCTTAGAATGGCATCCAAACCAGTTGAGGTTAATAGGCTTAGGGATCTCTACAATTACAATGCTATTAATTACTTCTGAAAAATCCTAAAGAAGAGAGAAGAGCAATCAACTTTAGAAAGATTCTTTAACCCTACAAACGGAAAAAACATGACTAATAAAAATGCAAAATGACTGTGTATGTATGTATTTTTATTATTACATATAAATAAACATAGTAAGAAAGTATATATTTTTTATTTTTTAGGGTCTCCAGAACAAATTAATCAAATTCCCATAAAAACCTATGGTAAATCGATAATCAGTTAACAAACAATTCAGATAGCAAACAAAGATTTGGAATGGTTCATTAACCAATCACCCACTGTATACGTATTTATTCTCTTTCACTTTGTTTTCCTCTGCATTACTTCTTAATTAATATAAACTCATCATTAATTAATTTAATCTAAACAAGCCCATATAATAATTAGTCCAGATTAGTGAATGAGTAAAATAAACAAATTTTTAATTTATGACAAGAAAAACATAACTAAAGTACTGATCAGATTTTTTTAATCAATTCATAATTTCGGAGAAACAATGACTAAACTTCTGTGAAGTATTCATTTTAATTTCTTTTAGCCAGCTTTGATTTTTGATTTTATATGAAATCTATAAACATCTAGTAATTTATTGAAGATGTAATAGATTTGTAATGTTACATTTTGTTTTTCAGCATGATACAATGTATCAGGTAACCAAGAAATTGGGTAGTTTTTGCAATAGCCACTATTGCAAAAACTGCAAAACGTTTTTGTTTATCTGATATCATATTTAAATATTGTCCACTTCACGATCCAACAGTGAAATACTTTGAAACAGTATTTGATATGAATGATGTGCCAACAAATCTAATGTGCATCTGATTTTCAAGATTTCAAAGCAAATGACACAGCATTAAGTCAACTTTGTGTTCAATTCTAATAAACACTCAACTTTTGAGACCCAAAAAGTCCAAAAAAGTAGTGTACATCAAAATTGAGAAAATATTCCATATCATGATTCTATGATATACTACATTTATGTCAACTCTGAGAAATCTGATGTAGCCATATGTATATTTGCTTTAAAAGTAGATTATTTTATTCCAAGCCCAAACATAAACCTCACATCCTTCAGAACTACTTACAAAAACAAATTAGTTTGTGATTTCAGCAAAAAAAAAAATATAATTATGTAATGTATTTTAATTAATTAATTAATTAATGACAATACAATTACAGTACTATATATTTAGTTTTTCACTTTAGTTACAATCTTTAGTATAATATAGATTATACCATGATTGTAATCTTTGATAGTTTAAAATTAATATTCAGCCAAAATGATTCTAGCAACAAATCTACTTTGATTTATATAGATTAATCTGTTATATAATGTATTGTTGATTTTATGCAATTCGTATTAAAATAATAATAAAAATAACTATCTGGATTCACAAACTTTAATTTGTGTGCAAAATTAGTCGATGAAATAATGTGAATTCTGAAGAAAAAACATGATTATAGTACTTTAAACCAGTGGTTCCCAATCTTTTTCATGTATTAAATAAATATACACTTTATTCTTCAATACATTTTCTTGTAAGTTATATGTAAAATTTCAAAAATGTAAACATTCTTGTAAAAATATTTTCAAGAATTTTTTAATGATTATAATTAATAAATAATTAAACAATATTAAATTATTATATATACATATTCAACATGTATTTAATTTGCTCATCGACCCCTTTCAAAGTTTCATTGACCACTAGGAAACCCTGCTTTAAACTGAAAAACCATGCTTTAAACTGAGACAGAGCAACTAATATTTTTGTTTCCAAAGGTCATTGATGCAAGTCCTGATATACACAATGCTATTTTCAAAGTGTTTGAAATTTTATAAATGAATATATGGAACAATTTCTTTTATCAACCATCACAACATAACATAACAAATTTAAAATAATAAAGTGTTTTTATTATCTGAAAGTATCAAATATAAAATTTAAAATTAATAGACATATAACAATGTTAAAATAATTTTATTACTGTCAATAAAAGACAGTTATTTTTCATTATTTGTTTATAAAACTTTTATCATCTATATTTATTTATATAACCTATTTTATGAAAATTTTATCTTAAATGATAGATCTAATATTCATTATTCAAAGAAACATTCTTATCCTTGTCAATATAAAGATACAATAAAAAGAATTTGTGTATACTTGTACAAAATTATTTGTATCAGTAATTATTCCATATTGTTTGTATCCCTTAAACAAGTTTTATATTGCTCATACAACAATTTCTCAAAATTTAATAATTATCTCTACACTGGAATGACAATTTTACTTCATTCAGCTGATATGTCAAAGCAAGGACAATAAAACAGTTGATTTAGACATCTCTATTCTATATCAATTTCATTGAACATTTTATAAACAAATATTTTATTGGCAAATACAAGTATGTCATGGCACCCTTGATATGATGATAAAATTTCTTTAAAATTTTTCTCAGATTCCTCAAGATTTTGATAAGATAATTATCATAGATCTTTTATCAAACAATACAAAATATTTATTTAAAATCTTATATTTCCAGTTAAATCTTTTAATAAAGCCTTGAAAATAAATAAGCATATATAAAAGCAGCAGTTCTAAATATACTTCAAAATATATTTTGAGTTACAATTGAAACATGTATATTCATGTAATGTATGTATATGTATATACATGTAATGTATGTATATGTATTCACATCAAATACATGTATGCATGTATAGTAGTGTTTACTGTATAAATTAATTTTCAAAGTAAGATTGCTTAAAATTTATTCTGTATAAAATAATAATAAAGTGTATCTTCAGAAACTAATTTACTATTTTTATATAATAACTAGCTGCAAAGACCTGCTTCGCTGGGTTTTTATTTGTATGTAATATAGTTTTTTTTTATATATATAAAAGACTGTTTTTCTAAGTAATCTAGAATCTAGCTGCAAGGACCCGCTTCGCTGGGCAAAAAGTAACGATAGTGAAGATTAAGATAATTACATTATAGCTAATCTTACCCGTTTTCACAGAATGCAAGAATTAGGTCCCCCGTTTCCAGACTAATTAGAGAATTTTTACGTCCAGTCAAACGAACTATTTTCAATTTGATCAATTTTCTGGAACGTTTACAATCGTTCTATAATCGAACCAATTCGAATTCGAAAATTTTTAAAATCGAAATAGAAAATCTTCCACTTTCAACCACTTTCAAGCCCATATCTCTCGCACCCTTATAACTATCGAGACGCAACCACCATAGTGCACGAATGGAGACTTAGGGCTACTACCACATACAAACACCATTCATGTGCGATGTGTAGTTTTGGCTGAAAAGTGAAATATAGGGACACACACGTCCATTTATATATATATATAGATTTGTTCTTTCATATAAACAGTAGATTCCAGTTAAATGAAACAATCAGTTTTGTGGAATTAATCTCGAAGACCAAACCAAATCAAGAAAAGCTATTTGTTTTTGTTATTTAACCAAAACAAATTCTGTCATTTAAATGGGACAGTGATTGCTATGAGCATGCTTGCAATGTAAGATATGAGGGTCAATAGTGATTCATTCAATAAAAAACACAGTCAGGCAACATAGTGAATAACTGAAATGCACTAAGGACAACAGAGAACATTTCAAAAAGAAAAGCATGAAGATAAGGATAGACATTTATTGAAGCTCTCAATTAACAACTCATAACACGAACAATAAAAATCCATACTGCCCAATTTGCTTCCAAAATTTTAATGCTTGTTAATTAATAGACATAAAAATGGCCTATTTTATTGTATCATACCAAATAATCCTAACTACACACATAAAACACTGATTTAAAGAAAGCAATGGCTCATGTAAGTGTTATGATGTTCAAACATGTTAGAAGGTGATAAGTGGAAACTTTTGGTTATTGGAAAAAAAATTAAGTCTCAATGTTGTAAAAAGTTTAGAATATTTTTGCAGTTCTGTATTATACTGACAACAATAAATGATAATTTCCAGAAAAAAAAGCTTTTTATGTAACAAAACTTTTCCCATTAAAATGTGAAATAACCAAGATATAATTTAGTTGATTTTATTTACCTAAATAAAAGCATCTTAATTCTCATTTTGTTTATAAAGTAAACAAGCCAAAAATGTTAATATATAACATTTTTATTATTTTTACTTAAGAATAAAGATATGTTGTGTGAAATTTATTTAAAGAAACTTTATCTGCAGTCCTCTGTGTTATTTTCTAATTTAAATATTTGAAGACTGCTTTTTCAAAATGAAATTGCAATGTGATCCATAAATCCCAAAATATTACTGACCCTAACCTTCATAAATTTAAATTGCATTAAGAAATTTGAGAATCTGTGTATATCTATATTTTAAACATGTTCAACTTTAGTTAGAATGCTTTTTTCACAAGAATCATCAGATAAATTACTAGTTTTAACAAAAAGAAAATAATAATAATAATAAAATTAAATTCAAGTTTGGAATGATGATTTCATGTTTGAAATGGACAATTAAACATTAATATTAGATTTTTGTTCAATAAAAAAAAAATTAAAACAATGGGATCGGTAAAATTTCTAAAAACATTTTTGTAAATTCTAAAAATAAAAAATTATTCTCAGATTAAAAGTATGAGTAAAAAATAACTACTCTTTTATAACTGATTTCAAGCGATTTATACTAGTGAGCAAATGATTAACAAAAAAATACTATACTTCAACCGAATTCTTGTTGTTTATTAGATTCGAAACTTCCAAATGCATTTTGCTATTAGAGCCTTGTCAGTGGATAATCTGACAACAATCAACCCATTCACTTTATACTGGTAATTCTTTCCCAGCATGCATCTAATTAATTAAATTAAACAAAGTCATTGTCTTATGAACCTTGATGTAAAGTCTATGTATCCATCCATAACATTAAAAATGATAAAAGAAACTATCAACAAATATAAAATACCAGAATATATGTTATTTCTTATAGAATTCATTTTTTAAAATAATTACTTTAAAATTTATGCAGATTTCTATTGACAAAAAATGGAATACCTATGATCAGTTGTAGGACCCAAATTAGCTAAGATCTGTATGAAACCAACTGATAAAAACATATTACAAGTTCCAGGTATAGAGTTTTATGCTCATTATGTAGATGATATATTAATCATATTTGAATCACATATAATTACATCTCATGAAATTGAAGATTACGCAAATAAATTGAACAATAACCTAAAGTTTACTAGTGAATTAGAACAGAATCAAGAAATAAATTTTTTGGATGTCACTATGAAGCATGAGAAAATACAATTGATGTTTCATAAGTATGAAAAATTGTGTAATATAGGAAAAATGGTTAATTATAAATAATATTGTCCTACAGATACTAAGAAAAATGTCTTCATTATGGAATTGAGGAAAAAATTAAATAGAACTCATCATAGACTGCATTTCTTACTAACTAAACACACTCAAGAATACCTTTTAAATATGCAGCCATATTTATTAAATTCTAACGTTTTTGGTCATATTTAATGACATTTATCAAGAATAAACAGAAAAAATCAAACTCCGAACTCTGAGAAAATTTGAATTAACGATACATACGTTTTTGGAATGTTTTTTAAAAGGATATTCTACGGGAATAAAGAGCGCAATCTCTACATAAAGGCTTTCATTATATAACCACAGTAGCTATTAGAATGTTAAAAAAAAAATATGACATTCAAGATATAAAATAACAGTAAAAATAAAAAATACAAACAGTCAAAGTACCAAACATAAACAATGTGTTGAGCAAATACATTAACTTAAGGGTTCTGTCCTTATGTAAGTTGCTGCTTTGCCATCGTTCTTGACACTTATAATATGCTTGATCACCAGGCTGCTGATACTTTTCTTGCATCTCAGAAGTTGATAGCTAATCCTTTTTGGCTGGTTTTGCAGATATGCCAGGCTTCAGCGTACCGGAGGTGCTTTTTGTCGCGAACTATATGTATCAATCTAGCGTGGTCCCATTCAGCTTTGACCTCTTGGGGTCAGCTAAGACATAAGTCGCCAGCGCTGTGCATAGCTGTTTGCTTCTTATGTTTCTCTGGTGTTCTGACAGCCTTTCTTTGAAGGATTTTCCGGTAGCTCCAATGTAGAATATCATATTCTGCCTCCGCATGTCTGTAACAGGGATTCTATAGACTCCTGGAAAAGAGTTTTTGTCCACAGCATTATAGCAATTGATAAATAGTAGGATTCCTTTTGTATATTATTGTAAGGTATTCTTGAATGTGTTTAGATATTAAATAGAACATCTCTACAAGAAGACATAGCTAAAGAAATCAAACAATTACTTAAAATGTATTTATTAAATGATTACACAAAGAGTAAAATCTGTAAGTGATATAATTCCTTTATAAATTATAGTTTGTCATTCAATCCTACTGATGTTTAGATCTAACATTAAGCAGGCAAACACGAACAGTAACAAAAAAGAACTTTATTAGAAAAGGTTAGAACTGTCACAGACATCCTCGGGCAACACCCGGACAAAATCCAACGAACTTTTGCGCCTTTTCTTTTTTTGACGTTGCCAGCCACTCTTGTTGGCAAGTGTTGCCAGACAGAGTTCAGGATCTCTGGCGCTGGCGGCCACAATAGATATAATGTAAAAAACCATATAAATAGTAATGTTTATGTAAAAATTCCTTATATATATAATCTTTATGAACGATATAAACCGGTTAAGAAGTTCTCTATATGTTAATGGCCAAGCAGAAAAATAAACTGTTGAATGTGGTTAATATTATAAATACCAAAACATGATAAAAAAATAAACTTGATGTCACAGGAGTGGTTTACAAACTGTAATGTACTTGTTTACAAGCGAAGTCATATGTTGGAGAGATGGGAAGGAAGCTTGAGACACACCTAAAAGAACACAAGGCTGCAATTTGTCTAAAAAGACAGGAGTCACCTTGGTACCAACACTGCAGTAATTTTCATTGTAAAATTGACAGGAATAATGTAAAAATATTGTATAAAGTAGAAAACTGTTTTAAAGACAGGTTATAGAACATTTTTGTATTGCTGAATATGAAAATTTGATAAACCAGAATGTCAGTCTGAATGTAGATGCACGCTGGGAAAGAATTACCAGTATAAAGTGAACAGGTTGATTGTTGTCAGATTGTCCACTAATGAGGCTACAATAGCAAAATGCATTTGGAAGTTTCGAATCTAATAAACAACAAGAATTTAGTTGAAAGTATAGTATCTTTTTGTTAATCATTTGCTCGCTAGTATAAATTGCTCGAAATCGGTTATAAAAGAGTAGTTTTTTTACTCGTACTTTTAATCTGAGAATAATTTTTTATTTTTAGAATTTACAAAAATTTTTTTATTAATATTAGAGTATTTAACAGAAAGCTCTATACACTTATGAATGATAAATACTTATATATATTTTTCTTCATAAATTTGTAAACTAATTGAAGAGAATTATAAAAACAATCATAACAACCTCATCTAGTATTGACTAGTGCCATAGAATATGTTTTACATGTTTTAGTAAATATAAGAATAATGATACACTAAATAGGTAAAGTGATAAAGTTTCTCCAATAAATACTATTATACATTTTTTGTCTAGTCTTTGTATTAGCATGTAAGCACTAAATTGCCTTTCTCTATTGCTAGACTTATTACACCACCATATAATGTAACTCTTAAATAAGATGTAAGTAAAATCAAATAAGTAAAATATTTAAACTTTCCTAATCATTTTTTTGAAAAATTCCTGTTCTATGGTTCATATTATAGTTAAGTTGTGGTGCAATTACAGTGAAAGATAGTGAAAACGCAGCCATTAGGCTATCTCTATGGTGGTGTAATAAGTCTAGCAATAGAGAAAGGCCAATTTAGTACTTACAAGCTAAAATTTCTCCAATATACATTTAGACTAATAGTCAAAAGAACAANATATTTAAAGTTTCCTAATCATTTTTTCGAAAAATTCCTGTTCTATGGTTCATATTATAGTTAAGTTATGGTGCAATTACAGTGAAAGATAGTGAAAACGCAGCCATTAGGCTATCTCTATGGTGGTGTAATAAGTCTAGCAATAGAGAAAGGCCAATTTAGTACTTACAAGCTAAAATTTCTCCAATATACATTTAGACTAATAGTCAAAAGAACAAATACTAGTCAAAAAACCGTTATTGAATTTATCCATATCTAATCTATCGTATACTACAGTTGACTCTCAATAACTTGAACTTTGTTAAATTGAATTTTTTTTAATCTCAAAGAAAATGCCACAAATTCAATGCAATTTTTGTCAATAATTTGAAATGATAAAAATGTATCATTTGAATATTTTATCAATATTGGCAATAACATTGCAATCTGACACTTATCTGATAATAATATTGTTAAAGTGAAAAACCAAATACAAAAAACAAGCAATAATAATGATGAAAAAATCTCAAAGATAAACATGCTGCTTACCAATATGTAGAGAAACAAAAAAGCAATTAAATTCTTAAGGGTGTTTCTAGATGTTGCAATATGCTTGAAATAATGTGTTCTTAAGATGATCAAGTGCATCAAAGACATTGCCATATAGGAAACATGCAATCATTGCTATCAAACTTGTGTTGAATACAAAACAAATAGCATCAAAATTAATACAGATGTAAATGCAGAGAAAATTATTCCAAAAATTATACCAGAAGAAGTGGCACATGCCCAAAGAGTTTAAAAATGGGAAATCTCCAAGGAAGGATGAAATTACTGCAGAAATGCTAAAAAAACAGAAATGATATATTCATGAAAAAACTATCTACATTATTTACAGGCTATTTAAAACAGCAAGATACCAAAAATTAAAATAATTCAATTACAATACTTGTATTTAAGAAGAGCAATAAAGATGATGTTAGAAATTATCATTCTATAAATCTCATTTTAATTCTATATAAACTCTACAAAAATAATTACAAATAGAATATCAAGAATACTGAATAAAACCAACCACTCAAGCAAGCAGGCTTTAAAAAGGCTTCAATACTATTGATAACTTACTTATAGTGAATGAAATATAGTAAAACCTCAAATTAACAGACTATTTGGATGAGAGGTGCACATTATAGCCAAAAATTTGTAATATAATAAAAGTAAGTTTTTCAAATGCAAGTTAAAAAATTGACAAATTAGTTTATCTGTTTTTACTTATATAGATATGTTTGTGTGATTAAAATTAAGTATGTATGAAAAGTTTAGTTTCTCAGAAAAGTTTTCTATATGTATTATTACTTATGTGTTATTATTATGTACTCACTGTAGTTCTGAGACTGTAAAAAACAAGTATACAGGGAATTTACTAATTGTAGCTGTATACCAGTACCTTTAAGAACTTCTTTTTCCCAAGTTACATTCATACAGTACTTCTATTTATCATATTAAATTATCTTTCTTGGCATAAACCGTAATATGATTAAACAATATCACTATAAATAATAATAATACAATCATAAAACCTAGTTACAAATAAGTAATATAAAAACTTTAAAAGAATTTTTTAACAAAAATATACACACAGGTTTTTCTTCTATATCACTTGAAAAATATTCTATTAAACACTAGTTATGTGTTGTATAAATTCACAAATGGTAATCCATACATAATAACCTTTACAACATTTGGTGTTTAGGTTTTACAAACAATTCACTGGTTTATTGTCATGCCCTCTATATTTTCGTACCATTGCTGTTCAATTTGCATTCCATTAGAGATATTTACTAGATTATTGTTACTATGTTTTACAATTTCAATATGTTCTTTAAATTTTTTTTTATATATATTTTTCTCTGTGTGTAGGATTTTAATATTATTTCTATCATAGTAACTGTAATATTGATAGAAATGATATTAAAGTCCTACATGCAGAGAAAAATAGATATAAAAGAAAATTTAAAGAACATATTGAAATCGTAAAACATAGTAACAATAATCTAGTAAATATCTCTAATGGAATGCAAATTGAACAGCAATGGTATGAAAGTATAGAGGGTGTGAAAATAAACCAGTGAATTGTTTGTAAAGCCTAATGTGAGGGACGAACAGACCCTTAATAAAGTGTTATTTTAAATTTTAATTATTGAAACATTCCATCATCTAAATTCGAGCCTTAGGCTAAAAGCCATAAAAATTTATTTCCCACGGAGTTGGCTCCTTGTTGAGGAGGATCCAGCTAGTCAGCCATGTGTCACCCAGAACTTTTGATAGAGGGCCCATATTGGACGCCAGACCCTTAACAACCACCTGACCTCATGGAAAAAACCCAAGAGAAATAACAAGAGAAAACAGAAAAAACACCCGAAGTCAGTCGTCTTCCAACGTCTGTCCACCAAAGTCGTCCTCCCGGATTAATACCGTGACCAAGACTCCAGGATTAATTCTGTGCCTCTTTAAGGATATCATCCTGACTTTCAGCCTCCTGTTAACTGATAAGACCCAGAATCATTCTATCGAACATTCCATCGGCATCAACAGTGTCATCTGACCACAGATCTTCGACCCAAAAGAAAGGTATTTATCAACCCGTGATTCGTTTGTAAACTCTCTCTCTCGAACGGCCTAGTATAATTAGGGGCTATGACAGAAATCGAATATATCTGTATTTTCTTTAGTACTTATTAAAATTGTTATTTATTTGTTACTATGGAATCCGAGTGAGTCACTTCCTCGTCTCTCTCCTCACCTCTACTCCGAGCCCAACCGCTCACCCGCTAACGCGACGTTGTGTCACGATTTCCGAGTCCTGTGAGACTCGGTGGTGTCAGAGTCAGGTCTCCTGACGTGGTGTCAAAGAGACACCGACCCTACAGTCACACCTAAACACCAAATGTTGTAAAGGTTATTGTGTATGGATTACCATTTGTGAATTTATACAACACATAACTAGTGTTTAATAAAATATTTTTCAAGTGATATAGAAGAAAAACTTGTGTGTATATTTTTTGTAAAAAACTTTTTAAAACTTATTTATTACTGGGTTTATGATTGTATTATTATTTATAGCAATATTTGCATTATATTACATTTTACACCCAGAACTATCGATTTAATAGAATATTTTCAAAGAATACAAAAGAAAAAACCTGTACGTATATTTTTGTTAAAAAAATTTTTAAAAGTTTTTATATTACTTATTTGTAACTAGGTTTTATGATTGTATTATTATTATTTAAAGCGATATTGTTTAATCATATTATGGTTTACGCCAAGAAAGATAATTTAATATGATAAATAGAAGTACTGTATGAATGTAACTTGGGAAAAAGAAGTGTGTAAAGTTCTTAAAGGTACTGGTAAAAATGTTTCTATGTGTTATTTGACATCTCTACTCATTTTAATTTTTAATTTGTATTTTTGTCAACTCAATATCTGTAATTGTAATTCTAGAGCACTGAAGAGGGACTGAAAAAATGAAACCAGTTCGAAATGCATATGTGAAAATACAATAAAAGAGTTTCTTGACCTGACTTGCTGTAAGATATAGTCTACCGAAAGAATTATTTCAGATTAAAGAGACAACCATTCACTAAGTATACAGGGTGCGGTGCCAAAATCCAGACAAATTAAACATTTTTTCCTAACATATTTTTTATTGCAAAAAGTGGAAAGGCTTACACACTTCTTTTTAACCACATCATTTATAAGGCCATAAAGAATACATTTATTCAATATATCTCACTCCTGCTTGAATGACTGACTCCATTCTTGGTCTGAAGTGTGTGCAGATGTTCTTTAACGTGTTACAGTCCATATCGGCGAGTGCTGCATCAATAGCAGCACTCAATGATGCGACATTTGGATGTCTGGACTTGTTCATAACCCTTTCAACTATGCTCCATACATAGAAGTCCAATGAATTCAAATCTGGGCTGTTGGGAGGCCAGAATTCTTTTGCCCAAAACACATTGACATCCAATAATCAATTTTGCACCAAACAACTCACTTTAATTGTGTAAGACTTGTAGTGGAGGTCTTCCTGAACAATTCTATGCATAGGTTTTTCACTCACACGAACAACTGACAACAATTTTCAGATTGACTAACCTGGATCCTCAAAAATCAGCTCCCAAACCCATTGAATGATTTCAGGTGTCCTGACAACATGCTCCTCTGAGTGAGTTTTCCTCACCAGTGTTGTAAAACCTTTATTGGACTTCTTCAACTCATTGTACTTTGCGACGACACCATACACAATTGATCTTGGGTACCCAAAGAACCGAATGATTTCTGTCACCAAGTGCCCAGTGCAAACACTTTCGATAATTACGACTCTTTGGTTATACTCCGCACTTAGTTTCAACATTGCGAATGTTTTGAGATTATGATGGTTTAGTACATGTGTCAAGCTATTTGAATGCCAAACACAATATCTACTGGTGGTATAGAATGGCAGGAATTTGAAATTGAATTTTGTCCAGATTTTGGTGCCGCGCCGTGTACAGGGTTTGTCCGAAAAGTAATGTCGGTGATTTTACTGTGAAGCAAATACACATTGCAATGTGCTTGGAGCGGTGGGGATCGATGCAAGGAAGAGTCAGATGATGCACTTGCAGTCACTGAATCACCTCTGATCATCCAGAAAGTAAGTTACAGGCATTTTTGTGAACCTTGTTTTTGTCTCCTGTGCAAGCCATGATGCAGCACTTGATTGAGAAAAAGATTTCCATCAAGTTTTGTATGAAACTCAGCAAGTCCACAGTGGAAACTTTTCCCATGATAAAGATGGTCTTTGGTGATGATTGTTTATAACAATGTTAAGTTGTTGGAAGTCATTTGTCATAGATGACTGTTTATCAGAACGCCAAGTCTACTGGTGGCATAAGGCATTTGTTGACAGCCATGAAGAGGTCAGCAATGAAGCCCGCACTAGAAGGCCATCAATGACCACCACCAATGACAATGTGACGTGTGTGACTTAACTCTTGAACTCAGACCGTCATTTGAGTGTTTGTTTAATGGCACAGACATTAAACATTCCAAAATGTACCATTCATGAGATCGTGATGAACAATCTGCAGATGAGAAAAGTGTGTATGAAGCTGGTGCCCAAAGTGTTAATGGATGACCAAAAACTGCACCAAGTTGAAACATGTCAGGAACTTTGGGACTTGTATGAGTAATCCCCACTTTTTAGACAATGTCATCACAGGTGATGAGTGTTGGGTCTTTGAGTACGACCCCAAAAAGGCAAAGTGCTGAGTGGCACACTTCGGCATCCCCTCGCCCAAGAAGACCAGAATGAGCAAGTCAAAGATCAAGACAATGCTCATTGTGTTTTTTGACATCAGGGGGCTCATCACCATGAGTTTGTACCACATGGTATAACCGTCAATGCCAAATTCTATGTGGAAGTGCTCAAAAGATTCAAATGAAGGGTTCATTGCATCCAGCCTGACATCATGGATGATTGGAAACTTCACCATGACAACGCATCAGCCTACACTGCTTCCTCATGACCCACTTCCTGGCTGATTCAAAGGTGCCAATGGTTCCCCAGCCACCCTACTGTCCTAACGTGGCTCCCCCAGAATTCTTCTTGTTCCTGTGCTTGAAAACTCCCATGAAAGGAGTTTTCAAGCAACTCTTTGACTTTGTCAACTCTCCCATTTTGGGAGAGTTGACAAAGTCAAAGAGGCTTGTACCAAGGCTCTAAGGACATTTTGGAAAAGACCTACTGTGATGCCTAGAAATCTCACTGGAAGTGATGTATTGACGCAGGAGCCGTCTATTTTAAAACTTTTAATGTAGTGTACCGATTGGATCAATAAATGTCTTCTAATCGACTTACTGTCAGACAAACCCTGTATGGTCTAAATCAGGGATGTCCAACTTTTTTGTTTTTCTGGGCCACATTGGAAGATGTCATGGAATTTTGGGCCACAAGTATATATAATATACTTGTGGCCCAATCCTTAAATATACTTATATATTTAAATATACTTGTATATTTAAGGAATAACATGTCTAGATTATAGTAATAAGTATTAAATCTTTATCACAAAAAAGGATATTTTAAAAAATTACTTTTACAGACACTTCCAATTTTTACTTAGAAATAGATAAATTCATTTATTATAAAGGAGACAAACAAAAATTTATTTGAAAAACACAAATATTTGTTTTACTTGGGTCTCTAATTAATAAAAAATGACAAAACACTATTTTAAAGTGCATTTTTATTCGACTAATATATTTATAAATAAGATGTAGCCCAAAAAGTAGCCAATGCACCAAATGATATTTGTTACGCCAAACTAAAAAAAGGGTAGCCAACTTTGGCACAAAGTAGCCAAATCATGCAACACTGGAAGGAATACTAAATAAAGCCAGAGTTGGACTCAAAGGATTATAGACCCAAATGTGGGGAAAGGAGAGAAAGGACAAAAGATAAAGAAGTGAGGAAGGTTGGGAAATTAAGGGTCCATATTTGCTTAACAGAAAGTCTATGTAATCTTTCTCACTACTTTTTATCTTTTGGCATTACTCTCCTTTCCCCAAATTTGGGTCTATAATTCTTAGAGTCTCAACTTTAGCTTTATTTAGTATTCCTTCCTCATTCACACATTTCCAAGTATTTGAAAATATTTCCTTTCCACTCAAAAATTAAATATGTATAAAGGTTTACGGCTTTGTGAAACTTCTTTTTTGAATTTATGCAATTGAAATAAATAAATAAAATTAAATTTAAAAATTTGTCGGTTTTGTTTACATGTTTATTGGGCCTCATTGGAACTTGCCTTGGGCCGCATGTGGCCCGCGGGCTGGACACCCCTGATCTAAATCAAAATACACAAACATTTTTTGGAAATACTTCTTTGTTTAGTTAAATACAATTAATATTCTTAGAGTAATGACTTGGATTTGAAAAAAAATAACCTGTCAACTTAATACTTAATTACATAAAAAAATTTTTAACCTGTTCTAACCATCTGAGCTGGTCCACATATGACGTTGTGATAAGCAGGATAAAAATTTTTAAATTAACAAGATGTTAATTTTCACATAAAACATATCAAATGGAAATTTTGTCCATTAAATTGAGGTTTTACTGTAATACAGAAAACTATTCAGTATAACAAAACCATTATATTTAGCTTTCATCAATTACAAAACAGCATTCAACTCAATAGAAACATCAATAATTATAAGATCATAAAGATGTAAGGAATTGAGAACACTCATATATTAGGAAAACATATAGTGAAACCTAGCTTAATGGGCATCTCACATAACAAATTGGAAAAAAATGACTTGCTTAACAAGTAACATTTCGCGTAACAAGTCACAAGAAGAGGGGAAGTCTTGGATTGTGCTCATGCTTCATCAGTCTGTGTTTAAAACTTGTTCTGTTAGCATCTTAGTGTCACTTGTGATCACATATTTTTCCAAACTTCTGTTCAAGCATATTACTTTTAAACAACAACAACAACCATAGCCCATTATATAATAAACAACAATAAATAATAAAAAACAATATGCTAAATTCTTGGGCTATGAGAAGGCTATAATTAAACATTAAAAATTCATTAATTTGACTAGAGGTAGGCAGTTATGCTGCCATCCCATATTAAATGTAATGACCAATTCCAAATTAAATTTTAGAAATGTATAAATTAAAAATGAATTTCTAATATTTAATTATAACCTTTACATAACTCAAGAATTTGGCGTATCATTTGGCATATTTATCAGACGTATTATCTGTGACTTTTTTTCCTGTTTTTTGCAAATCAAATTCGCATTCCAGGTTGATTGATTCATTTTGCGCCAGAAGAAAAGATGATAATGATTCACGCTCCTTAACAATGTATATCATATAATTATCTTTAAATAAATGTTATACATCAAACATTTGAGTTTTTGTCGGCATGGAATGCATTATTATATTTTACATTAATTTATATGGGAAAAATTGTTTTGCTTAACAACTGTTTCAAATTACAAGTAAGATTCTGGAACAAATTACACTTATTAAATGAGGTTCCACTGTAATAATAATTCAACACAATCTATTAAATTAGACAAATAAGATTTGTCTAATTTAAAAATACTATTAAAAATAAGATAATAGAAAAAATGGAGTCAAACAAGATGATACAATCTTCTCTAAACTATTTAAGAAGTCTTTAAAACTCTAAATTGGAATACCTATTGAATATCAACAGATTGAACAAAACTCAACCATCTCAGGTTTACTGATGACATTCTTATTTCGGAGAATTAAGGACTTACAAAATAAGCTAAATAACTTAAATTCAGTTAGTAAAAAACTACAAAATTAATATGGATAAAACTAAAATCATGATTAACAACATAGCAAAAAATAAAATATTTATCTTAAAAAGTCACACTATTGTCAACAAATGTCCAAGGAAAATCATAATTCCTAATCTAAATAATAAGAAAATAGAGGCAATGATCAAAATGAAATGGATTACCTTTGGTAAATTAAGTTACATTCTCAAAAATCAGGACATCCCTATCACATTAAAAAGAGGAGTTTTTGATCAATGTTTCTACCAAGTATGACTTATGGATCTGAAATCTGGACATTGACATCAACCAATCCCAAAGAAACTTCAGGTACCTCAGAGAGTAATGAAAAGATTAATACTTGGTGTAAGTTAAAAAGACAAAGTTAAAGACCTGAATTAGGAAAAAATCAGGAATTACAGATATCATAGTGAGAGTAGTGAGAAAGAAACGGAGATGGGTGGGCCACCTGATGAGAAACCATGACAACAGATGGATCGAAAGGATGACTGACTGCCAACCTAGAGATGGAGAGACATAGGAAAGACTAAAGGCTCAATGGACAAACAATATTGATGCATATGCTAGAACTCAATAGACAAGAAATGAACAAGATAGAAGAATGGCACAGACTTACTCTCAGGAAGAAAAAACTAAAATTAAAACTAAGTAAATGCAAATTTGCCAGAAAAACTGTTAAATATTTGAGCCACATTATTTCTAAAAAAATAAATTATCATCATTAAATAATAACACCAAATCAATACACGAGTTTTCTCTCCCAAAAAATGTGAAAGAATTACAATAGTGAAAAATTCCTCAGAAAAGTGATATATTATCACAAATTCATTCTCAGTGCATTTATTAAAATTGTTATCCCACTATACCAACTGTTTAAGAAATATTGAGAATTTAGGTGGGCAGAAAGTTGTCAAAATTCATTCGAAACTATAAAAAACATTTAATATCTGACCCAATACTTGCAATATTTAACCAAATGAAAGAGCACATTCTTTATAATGATACAAGTAAAGTGGGGATAGGAGAAGTACTGAAACAAAAACAAAAGATGGAAAACTCTATCCTATAAGATATTTTTCTAGAAAATCATTGCTCTATCAAACCAACTATCACATCAGAGCTGGAATGTTTGTCAATTGTAGAAGTCAACTGAATATTAGTACCATTATTTATATGGTAACAAGTTCATTGTAATAGCAAACCATCATGCATTTAAGTGGCTCAAATCTATCAAGAAATTAAATTGTACACTGTTCAAATGGCCACTAAAGCTCAATCAATATGATTTGAGATCAATTACCAGGCAAGAAGAGAGAATGGTTAAGCAGACTGCCTATCCCAGAATCCAATGGTAATTGTGAGAATTTAAAAATAATTAATNTTTATAAATACGTATGTCAAGTTATATTTTTATTACTACGTAAAATATATTTAAGAGTTTACGACCACTGTGCTGGGTGAGGCGTTGAAACAAAAAAAGTTATGCATTCCATCACGTACATAAACAGTGTCGTAATTCGCCAAGTGCAGATCAGCAAATTCGTAAAATTTTTGTTTATTTTGAACAATCCAGATAATCGAAAATCCGGATAATGGAGGTTCTACTGTATATTGAAAACATTGAAATAATGAATCATCAATGACAAACTCATGTAACATACTTTTTCTGTTAATAGTGTCAATGTTTTGTTATTTTTTATATTAAAACACTTCACACTTTTTCCTCCAGCAATTTATTGTTTCTATGGTAACATTTTCAGACATTTAATGCCCATCTTCAGACAATCATACATGTTGCAAACTTAACATGGAACATTACATAATTCTGAAAATCTTGAAATTTCAGAATTATGTAATGTTCCATATTTGAATTTTGTAATTTGTCAATGAGATATTATATTTAAACTTTGGAATTTGTGTGTTCTTTTTTTGGAATTTAAGTTGTGATATTTTAGGTAGTTTTCTGAACATTGAAGTTAAATACATCTGAAAACATTACTGTGGAAATACAAGGGTAGGCTGAAAAGTAATGCACACATGCTTGTAAAACAAGATTATTGTCTCCAAGTGATTTTTTCTTGTATTAGAGGCAGCCTGGCGCCAATAATCTTGCAACATGACAACGCTCATCCACACACCTAGCACGCGACTGGAGATGCTCTGCGAAACCTGAAGTTTGAACTGATTCTTAGCCCTCCTTATTCCCCAGATCTTGCGCCTTGCAATTCCCCCCCCCTACTCAGGGAGACCTCAAGGGTAATCATTACACCTCAGACGATGAGGTGAAGGCTTCTGTCAAGTCCTTGATTCAAGAAAAGTCAGAAGAATTTTTCAGTGACGGAATGAAAAAACTTGTTACACATTGGGAGAAATGTGTTAGCCTTAATTAACGGTGACTGTGTTGAAAAATAAATATATGATTTTGAAGCTTAAGAATGTGCTTTAATGTACTTTTTGTCCAATATTGCTATTTGTTTTTGTTCGTGTTTTACAAGCATGTGTGCATTACTTTTCAGTCTACCGAATCATAAGATCATTAA
>NW_019384983.1:1005051-1017553 GCF_000671375.1 Centruroides sculpturatus | reverse complement strand
GTCAACATCGGACTCGATGACCAATTAGTGCTTACTGAACCGTAGCACTATGCAAATGTCATGTGGCGTGATTCCCGGCCGACCAATTAGCCATCACCAGCCGTAACGTTATGCAAATCTGTGATTCCCAAGCCATAGTCTTATGCAAATCATGCCGTGTGGCGTAATTGTCTGCTGACCAATCAGTGGCTGTACTTTCAAAAAGCCAATGGCCACTTTCAACCATCTGTCGATGACTGTTACAACTAAAAAAAACTTTGCTAGGTCTTACTTTCAGGGGGAGGTCTTATATTTCGCAATTCAGCAAAATCTGTGCTAGGTCTTATTTTCTGTGAATGCCTTATTTTTGGGGAAACATGATACCAGAAAACTTAAGGCTTATATTATCAAAGTCACTATAAGTTCAGTCATATAGGGACAAAAAAACTGCTATCCCTAGTATCTTTGAACTACTACTAACCCACAATGACTAAAGATTAATAATATGGTAAAACACTGCACAATCTGGCAAAAAAACAAAATTAATCAAACATTAAAGCTGGAAGAATTCTCATGGCTTGTCCCTGCAATCAACAAAATAAGAACATTTCAAGGATATAATTATAAAAACAATACATACACATTATTGTAGATTACTGCACTTGATATGTATGAACTATTTGTTCACATACACACAAACTTACAAGGATTTTGTTAATCTAATTCAAAAGATCCAATATTCAAACAAACCAAAACTAATACTTGCAGACAGATATACCGGACTCCATTCAAAAGAATTTAAGAAATTTTTTATAAACAAAACATTGCACTAAAGTTCATAATTGTTAATTGTGCACAATCAAATGCATTATGTGAAAGGGTAACCAAACTATGTACTAGGCTATGATGAAAGTAAGTAAAAATTTCATGAATGTATGTTGGCCAAAATTACTGGAAGTTGTTCAAAAATATACCAACACTCTTCACAATGTAATAATTATGTTTGTACTTCCTAATGTACAGCATGCCACTGTTTAACCCTTTGATCAAAGAAACTTTCCCCAACTTGGAAACTGCAAGGAATGTGGCTTTAAACAACAACATATGTTCGCACAATTTTAATAAAAAATTTTATGATAAAGTTCATTGTAAAAAAGGATTTTAAAGAAAGAGACCTAGTAGACCTAGTCCTTATTGAAAACAAAAATAAACTCAGCAGACAGAAATTGGAGCCCATTATGATAGAACTATATAAGATAATAAAAACCTGTCAATGTTTCATATGCAGTACAACATGGGAAAGAAATAAAGACTCTGACATATATCACATTTCAAAACTGACAATATTACTCCCCTTTCTCTATCATAGAAGGGGGGATGTAGACAAGAAACAGCTAAGCAGACCATCTGTTTTACCTTGGGTCAAAGATATTAAGAACAAAAGGGTCGTTCTTATTGAGAAGTGATCCGTGAACAATGAAGGTTCTTGTCCCTGTATAAAAGATATGTGATTATTCTTGGTCTGTCTGTTCATCTGAAGTTGATGAACAGACAGCTCCAAGCTTGAATTCAAAAGTGCTCAAAGCATTTACATATATACATATATTACAATATACAAATTGTATAGTGTATAATAGACATTCCATAGTTAAGTCTAATTGTATTGCTAATATCACAATATTTATGATCCCATTAAAATAATGAAATATTGAGTTATGGAAAGTACTATTAACTTAACATTTTCTGGTCCATCTACTTCAAGTTATTGAGGGTACTATAATAATAAATTCAAAATCCAACTTTAACATTTTGCTTAACAATTTGTTCAGCTGCAGAAATTTATGTAGGATATCATCTCCACATTAATATTAAACTTGAAATTGTTGTTTTGAATTGTATAAATATTAAAATTTATTACATGTTAATGATTTTAAATCTTGTTAAATTTTAAAATATTCTAATTTGAATAAAATTCTTCTTTGTATATTCTATTCTTATTCAAAGTTTTGTGGATAATATGGTTGTAACATATTGAAAACATTTGAACAGTATAAACATGAAAGTTATGCAAATTTGTGTTACATTTATTAATGTAAAAAAACTGTATTTTTTTATATTATATTGTAGTATAGAAAGATTGTAGTATACATTTATATGAATTGTAAAATGATATTTCATAGAACTTATCTTCATTAAAAATCTTATTAGTTATTTCACTTATAAATAGACTATTTTTAATTGATTCATTTTGGAGTATCTTATATATTAAACAATCTGTCTCAAGATATTGCAAGATTAATCCTTTACAATTCATTCTCATTTTTATTGTATATCTGACAATATTGTGTTAAAAATAACATTACTAATTGGTGCTAATTAATTTCTTCCTGTGGTATGAATACATGATAAAATTTTCTCTAAAAGTTTATTGCCTTTTTTTAGTTTATTATATCAAAATTTTTCAGCCACAGAGATTAAAGATCTTCATAGTTGATATTATTGAAAGAGAATTATTTGATTAAAATTGTTTTTTTTTTAAATAGGATAAATTTTTTATTGTTAAAAAATAAGTTGTTTAAATTAGACAATATCATTCCATATAAATAGTTGTTCTAGATATTTCAGGAAAAAGAAATGAAATGTATTGAAGATAAAAGATTCAAAAGAGCTTCAGGCTCTAGTACTTTTGAAGAATATGTCATCATTCATTTAACTCATCAAAGATCAGTTAAATTTAAGAAAGAAAATTTTATAAAATTTAAAAATTCTGAAAAACAAAACTCTTAATTCAATTAACATTATCATATTCAAATATATCAGTGACTTCCTTTTAACATATTTAATGTTAAATTTTNTTTTTTGAGTTAACAACTTAAAATTTTGTTAACTCAAAAATTCTCTAACTCTATCACTTCAAGTCATCAAGGAGTCAACTGTGTCATTTACATTTTATATAAATGAAATAATTTAAACAAACCTGAGAATTAGTTCCAGGAGAACTGCCATAACTTGTTGTAGGCGGTGGATAAAAGAATTCTGATGCAGCTACATTTGGAACAGTCTCCCATTCATTTTCTTCATCAGAATTTTTACAATCATCTAATTCCTCAATAAGATTAAGATCTTTCAATAATGATCCATTCATTGATGTAAATAATTTTTCATCAATTGATATTGGTCCACATCTAAAAATTATTTTTATATAAAAATTTCAAATTAAACAAGTTATAGAAAAAGTTAGAACTTAATCTTCTAGTTAAAAAAATTTTAACATATGCAAAAACTACATATAGTTACTTTAAATTGCATTTGATAAGATTTATGTGGCACCTTAAAAGCCATCCAAAAATAAGTTGAGATCATTAATAAACACTATCTACTGTATATGATTATATACACTTAAACATTTAAAAAAACAGATCATTATTTTCTATTAAATAAACGTTACCGATAATGATTATTTAGATTAAAACAGAGATGGATCTACAAGGTAGTAATGGGTGAGAGCACAAGAATTTTTATTGCTAACATGAGCTACATTATTTCTTTAAAATAATGATGAACAACATTCTCTGGATGAGAGCCACAAGTAATCCTTGTATGCTGCTCTTCTGGTGGGCAGCATGCATTTTTTCTTACATAGTTTTAGACTAAGCCTGCTGAGTACCAACATACTTCATAACTACTAGTAAATTAGGTACTAAAATAATGTGAGAATCTGGAGTTAAGGGATTTGTTTTAACAAATTTGTTAAAATAATATTATCTATCTAAGTTAAAAGGAAAACTTCCTTTTAGTCACAGAGAAAAAAACAGTTTAGTTCCTTCAAAAGTGATAGTTCGAGAGCAATGTCTCACTCTTCTATCCACAAGACAGCCTGACTTTCACCATGTGTAGTGTGAAAGTCAGGTGGTGTGATTTTCCAATAATTCTATTGGATGAGAATTCAGCATAAAAGGTGAGAGGTCATCTTCCAACTTGCTCTCGTTTTGGTGCTCTTGCTTGATGCTCAATGTTTTAGCCAATGCTCTTATCCCTCTCCCTCTACCTCTGCTCGTCCCAAGGACTCTCCATCATAGGTAATATAATTATTTTATGTAAACTCTCTCTTGACAGGATAGATTTAGAGATTTAGAATTAGATGTCCTCACATATTTAATGGTGAAGTTTAATCATTTTGTATATAATAGTTATCATTTATTTGTATATATAATAGTTATGATCTCCTATAATAAATAATAGCTATATGATTATTTATTGTTTAGTTAATTTAATGCATAACTCCATTGTCACCCCATGTATTTCACATAACCCATGCAACTTACATATTCCACGTATCTCACATCATATAACATTTAATGCAAACCCTCCTAAAGTTCTGATCATTTAAAATTATTCTTTAGCCACTCTGAGAATAAAATAATGTAATCACGAGTTATGCAACCAATTTTAATCCTAACTGGTGTCAGGACAGACAAAAAATCTTACTGATCTTCCTTAATTTTAATATTTCCATCCTGTATATGGAACAAAGTTGTACCAGACCCTTCCATTCTCACAATAATATATACTAATTAGTAATAATATAGTTTATTCTTATCTTTTTACTGGTATAGTTTAGTTTGAAAGTTCTTTATCACAATTATCAGCTTAATTAGAGACAAGAAATTAAAATTACATTTCCAAAGTTTCAGGGGCACAAATTAAGATCTCATGAGCATTACATTGTGCTTCACTGCTTTAAAACAATATATTCATATTTTAATATTTTTTATGAATATATCGTGAAATAATATATTGAAGTAATATAAAAGAATATATTGTTTCTTAGTTTTATTAATTTTTTATGCTTTAAACTTATGTAATTTATTTTAATTATTTTATAATAATTTTAAAGCAATAAAACTTTTATATATTGTTTATTTTATAACAAATTATAAATTACTCTCCCTAGATTTGCTCCTGGATCTGTCACTAGACTGAAAAATATGATAATGTATAGAACATTAAAATATCAATGTACATATATATAGTAAACAAATATTCATATTCAGAAACTGAATATATACAAATTTGCTTACTTATAATCGTGATTATTAAACCAAAGATCATTACATTATTTTCACTTTCTTTATACAGTGGAACCTTGCTTAACAAGCATAATTGATTCCAGAATCGTACTTCGTACTCATAATGCGAAACACTCGTTAAACAAAACAATTTTTCCCATAGAAATTAATGTAAAATACTATTGATATAATGCGTTCCATGCCAAAAAAAATACTCAAATATTTTATGTATAACGTTTATTCAAAGAAAGTTGTACAATGTGCATTGTTAAGGAGTGTGAATCATCATCATCTCTTCTAGCACGGAATGAACCAACCTGAAACGAGAATTCGACTTGCAGAGGGAAAAAAACACACATAATACGTTTGATAAACACTCCAAATGAAATACCAAATTCTTGGGCTATGTAAAAGCTATAATTAAATAATAGAAATTAATTAATTTGACTAGAGGTAAGCAGTTATGCTTCCATCTCGTATTAAATTTAATAATTATAGTTAATTTTTTAATTCAGACATTTCTAAAATTGGTCATTAAATTTAATATGAGATGGCAGCATAACTGCCTACCTCTAGTCAAATTAATTAAATTCTAATACTTATAGCCTTCATGTA
Organism: Centruroides sculpturatus; assembly: GCF_000671375.1. Lineage (NCBI taxonomy): Eukaryota > Metazoa > Arthropoda > Arachnida > Scorpiones > Buthidae > Centruroides > Centruroides sculpturatus. The sequence goes on along the minus strand of NW_019384983.1, from coordinate 1,011,890 downwards.
GCCCAAGAATTTGGCATAAAATTTGGCATGTTTATTATATAATAGGCTATGGTTGTTGATGTTTAAAAGTAATGTGTGAACACAGGTTTGGAAAAATATGTGATCACAAGCGACACTAAGATGCTAGCGGAACACAGACTGATGGAGAATGCNCCTAACTGGTGTCAGGACAGACAAAAAATCTTACTGATCTTCCTTAATTTTAATATTTCCATCCTGTATATGGAACAAAGTTGTACCAGACCCTTCCATTCTCACAATAATATATACTAATTAGTAATAATATAGTTTATTCTTATCTTTTTACTGGTATAGTTTAGTTTGAAAGTTCTTTATCACAATTATCAGCTTAATTAGAGACAAGAAATTAAAATTACATTTCCAAAGTTTCAGGGGCACAAATTAAGATCTCATGAGCATTACATTGTGCTTCACTGCTTTAAAACAATATATTCATATTTTAATATTTTTTATGAATATATCGTGAAATAATATATTGAAGTAATATAAAAGAATATATTGTTTCTTAGTTTTATTAATTTTTTATGCTTTAAACTTATGTAATTTATTTTAATTATTTTATAATAATTTTAAAGCAATAAAACTTTTATATATTGTTTATTTTATAACAAATTATAAATTACTCTCCCTAGATTTGCTCCTGGATCTGTCACTAGACTGAAAAATATGATAATGTATAGAACATTAAAATATCAATGTACATATATATAGTAAACAAATATTCATATTCAGAAACTGAATATATACAAATTTGCTTACTTATAATCGTGATTATTAAACCAAAGATCATTACATTATTTTCACTTTCTTTATACAGTGGAACCTTGCTTAACAAGCATAATTGATTCCAGAATCGTACTTCGTACTCATAATGCGAAACACTCGTTAAACAAAACAATTTTTCCCATAGAAATTAATGTAAAATACTATTGATATAATGCGTTCCATGCCAAAAAAAATACTCAAATATTTTATGTATAACGTTTATTCAAAGAAAGTTGTACAATGTGCATTGTTAAGGAGTGTGAATCATCATCATCTCTTCTAGCACGGAATGAACCAACCTGAAACGAGAATTCGACTTGCAGAGGGAAAAAAACACACATAATACGTTTGATAAACACTCCAAATGAAATACCAAATTCTTGGGCTATGTAAAAGCTATAATTAAATAATAGAAATTAATTAATTTGACTAGAGGTAAGCAGTTATGCTTCCATCTCGTATTAAATTTAATAATTATAGTTAATTTTTTAATTCAGACATTTCTAAAATTGGTCATTAAATTTAATATGAGATGGCAGCATAACTGCCTACCTCTAGTCAAATTAATTAAATTCTAATACTTATAGCCTTCATGTAGCCCAAGAATTTGGCATAAAATTTGGCATGTTTATTATATAATAGGCTATGGTTGTTGATGTTTAAAAGTAATGTGTGAACACAGGTTTGGAAAAATGTGTGATCACAAGCGACACTAAGATGCTAGCGGAACACAGACTGATGGAGAATGCACACAATTGGAGACTTTCCCTCTCCTCGTCACTCGTTATGTGAAACATCACTCATTAAACAAAGCAATTTTTTACAATTTGTTTGGCTCATTATGCAAGGTTCCACTGTATTTTAAAAACTTCATTAATTTGTGCAAAATTAATATATAAATTCCTTTTAAGTATTTTCATATTTGGTTAGAAAGCATGTAGTGTGCTACTTTTAGTAGAAAATGAAAACGTCTAAAATCTGAATTTTGTTATATCTTGAAAGAGATTTTGAATTATTCAATAAAGAGTTCTATTGACTTCAAACTAGTTTAATCAGTTAAATCAGTTTAACTATAACTGTGGACCAAATTTTAAATCTGTAGATTCTTTATTAAAAAGAACTGTATATTGTTAGTTGCAGTTTCTTACATTGTAATTTAAATTATAATTATTTAAGCAAATACCTGTAAAACTTAATTGCTATCTGGTTATTGAAGTATCATTCTGCATAAGTGTCTATTTTAAAAACTTTTTATTTAATTTAATTAGCATTTAATCTCTTTATATTTAATACACTATACTTTCTACAAATACATAGTAAATAATTTTATTGAAGGGTTATCACACAAAACAATTATTGCCTTATATGCAAACCTAAAATGCATTTCAGCCCCTGGTGTTAAATGGCCCTCACCAGTTAGATGATCATATATACAAGGCAACAAATATTTAACAATGTTACAAGACTTACCCAAACATCCTAAATCTCATATCATCATTAAAATAATAATAGAATGATAAAAACCAACACCAATAAAAAAATTTAAATAACATGCTAGATGTTGACAGCTTTACAAATTACATAGTAAACATTTTTAACTCTATATTATACAATACAAATTATCTAAAATGTGTTGTGTCACAATAAAGTTTAAAAATGTTTACTGTTAAAAAATGAGCATCGAGTTCTACTTACCTTCTGGAAAGCAAAACAGCAGGGAAAGTAAAAAAAATCTAGTAATGAGAGTTGCATAACTTTTACATTATTAAGCAAAAAAATAAAATAAAATTGTGTGTGATACCAACTGTTATCAGATTGTGTTATAAAAAACTTTTTATACTTTTAATTACTATAAAATGGCAAAAAGCTTAATTTTGAGAGTAGGGGTGAGTTTTATAAAAAAAAGTGTAAATGTTAATAACAAATAAAATCTTCATTGAGTCTACCCCTCTCGGCCTTTCATCACCAAAATTTAACTGTATTAATGCACCTCATATACAAGCCACCATGCCAAATTTTCTTTCTTAATATTTACCCCATCCTCAGATATTAAGTGAAACAGACACCAATACACCATGGATTTTTTTTCTTTTTTTGGATTCAGTATCTGAAAGCTTGGATTCCAATACTATAGCTTGTTATGTATACATAAAACTAACAAGAACTCATTTGTTTTGTGCAATAGAAACTAAACTACAATGCTCAGATATTTTGAATACAAAAAAAAACAAGGAGAGATTATTAGTAGTAATAAAATAAGTTAAAATAAAGTGAGGTGATATTATTTTAATGAGATCCATGGCAGTTAGCTACAGTGTGTGTTAGCCACTTCCAGGTCTTGCTGAGTTGTTGAGTATCTACAGTTGATTATGTTAGTTGTTAAGCTTCTCTCACAATCTGCAAAGTCTATATGAATCAAAGAAAAAAATTAACAACTAATGTAATCAACCAAATATAACACAGATGTTTGGAAAAAATCTGCAGTAGAAAATTAATAATATGGCAATAGCTGCAAACATATCAACTAAAATGTAGCAGTCTCAGCTAAGCTTATAGACATTAATTGGGAAAATTCATCAAAATACAGAGATCTCGAGTTTTAAAAGTGGCATTGAAACATTGTTTACTTTGTTTCTAATCAGTTCAGTAACTCATTACATGGCTGCTTACTCATAGTTATGTACTGTACTTGCAATAGGGATGAGTCAGTCTCAGTTACAGGTTTTGATTTTTATGAAAAACCAAAACTGAAATGGCTTTAAAAAAAACAAAAAAATCCATTTTTACTTCAAAATACTTTTCAACATTATTTAATGAATAAAATTTCATGTATGCTCATTAAAATTAAAATATTCACTCAATCCTCCACATGAAAAATTTGCAAATTAGTAAACTGCATTAAAACCTTATGAATTGTCTTGATTAAATAGCTAAATAAAATATCATAATTTTATAAATATTATTATTTTTTTATTTTTTTATATATATATTTTAATAGATTTATTATGAAATGAAAAAAACTTCCAACTTTACTTTCTGATTAATCAATGTATCACATCAAGTCTATAATTGTATGTACTGTACAGTACTCTCTCTCTTCATAATATTTACACTCTATTTTATTTTCATAATTAAGGCACTTTTTAATTATTAAAATTTTTACCTTAATTTATCAGTTTAGTGTTGCATGGAAAATTATATGATAGAACTATTTCATTATTTATGATTTAATTTGAATTTTTTAAACTACCTTATTAACAAATTAATAATTAGTACTAATTGTTTTATTTTGTGAGCTAGAGTGCAGTAGTTTTCAGGAAAATTTTGGGTCCTGAAAATATTCTGCACCCTAGATCAACCATAGAGATTCATACAACTTTGCAAGACCTTCGAAGTGGCTAACACATGTTAACTAACTGCCGTAGATCCCATTAAAATATCATCATCTCATTTTATTTTATTTCATTTACTTTTATTTACTGTTAATAAGTTAATTTCTCATTGTCTTTAATTTTATTTTGTATTCAACTTTCTTAACAGTATTTGGATTCCCATAATAGCATTCACTTTTTGCTTTCCTGAAGATGAGTAAGAACTCAAAAGTACTTGAAAGTTATGTAACTATTGTTCATATACTCCATTAAAGCATATCTCATAGCTTAATAAAAGCTTTAATAATTTTAGGAATACCATTACAGTAGAACCTCGAAAACTCAGCTCTCGATAACCCGGCACTCCGGATAACTCGGCCACACCCTGGCAGGGCAAAAAAATCCTTAGTTAATTCATTTTCATTAGAGACAGCTTTATAAAAGTATAAAAGCTCTCATAAAGTATTTTTCTGAGGTCTGTCTTATCAGGTAAATTACTGTACACAGTGTATTCATTAATTTTCATTTTCATGTAGTAAAGGCTCTATGCTTTCATAAAGGACGTACTTTTCCTTTGTTTAAGGGTATTTGGGCAGTTTATTCTCTGTTATATTCTCAAGTAAACAATACATACAAGTACAGTACAGTATTTTCTGAGGAAACACTCGTACTTATTTTTTTTACCCCATTTCCGATAACCCGGCATTTTCACAAACTCGGCCACTCTTCGGTCCACATTAGGCCGAGTTTTTGAGGTTATACTGTATTAAAATGAATGTTACTATTCTCAGAATTTTGGAAAATTATATTGAAAATATAAGAATTCTGTTAAAAGCCTAATTCTATGCACATATAGATTGAATTTTAGATTAATATATATATTTTTTGTTTTCTTCACACAAGAGGTACTATATGCAATAAAGTATAAATAAGAGAATAATTTAAAGTATTATATGGATAATTAATTTTATTAAATACTTTTTCAGATTGATTATAAACTTCAATCTTCTGCTGCTGCATAATCATATACAGTATTACTAAAATTACTATTTTCAAATATTATTTTTTAGATTAAAATATATGATTTAACTTATTGCTTTTATTTTTGATGAATTCAGCATTTTTCTTCTTTGAAACAACTTTCATCCCTTAGCATACAATTTAATTTTTTTCATTTATGTCTTATACCAAGCAAAATATTTATAAAAAGTAAAAATAGTTTTATTTTAATTGCATAAATATTGCATTAATCTTACCTTCCCAAATCACTTATCTTTGGATTCAACAATAATAATAAATTTAAAATTGTTTCTTTTGGATGTATTAGATCAGGCTTAACATTCTGAGAAAGACAAAGATGAACTACATTTGCATTCAGCTTTGCCACTTTATGAAAAAACTGTTGTTCAGATAATTCATGACCACAGAATTCACTTAAAAAAAAAAAAAAGAAAAAAGAATTATATAACAACAACAAATGCATTAAACTATTTTTCAAAAAGTATCTCTTACCTATAACTTAAATTTTTTGGCAGACGTATATCTAGATAGTAAGATAAAATGGAAACTAATTGTGTTGTATACGTTAATGCAGCAATTATATTATAAGCTGGGTTTCTTTGTTCAATTTCTCCAATTGTAGGTGAATCTTTATGTTCTCTAACTGATAATGCAATGAAAAATAATTTTTTAAATATTTCATCAATTATTCTAACTTTTATCTTATAATTTAAAACTATTATTTGTCTGCTTATCTGCTTATCAAAAAGTATGACTAAATACTGAAATAATTTTAAAAACTTCTCAAATATATTTCCCAAAAGATTAAAATGAAACAATTTTACAGTATGCAGTTGTTATTAATTTTGTTCTGAAAATAACTGTAATAAATGTAAAATTTGTTTGCATTTAATTACTAACAGTTTATTTTGTTAAAAATCTGTACTTCACAGATAAAATATCCAATCCCAATACAGTAATAGGACTACTGATTTATTTTTACCTTAATTGTCTAAGTGTTTGCTTAAAGAAAAATATTTTTTGTATGCTCTGCCCACAAAAATACCACTATTAACTTTCACGATGTAGATGCCTTCTCCACAGCATGAACTGTAACTTATTTTTTTTTCTCTTCTCCCTCTCTCTTTACCTCACCTCCCTTTTTCACATATACAGTGATACCTCAGGATACAAACGCCCCAGCATACGAAATTTTCAGGATACGACATGAAATTCAAACATATTTTTGCTCCACAATATGAACAAAAACTCACCATACGATGTTACATTTGTTCGCAGCGCCATTTTTTTATTCACTTCTGTTCATCGGTCTCAGTCCCGTGTTTGCTTCGTCGTGGATCTCGCTCGATAAAGGAAATCTTGAGGTATTATCTGAAAGTGACTGATTTTATTGAAAAGAAACATTCCGAAAAGGTTCACACTGGCCGTATTGCTGCTCAGAGTAATGACATTTGTCTAAGTCATTTTAGAAACATTTTAAAAAGTAGGCAAAACCAAACTTCTATGGATAGATATTTTACCAAGCGACCTCTATCCAGTGAAAGTGCTGGTGAAAGTGAAGGAAAGAAAGCAAAAAGCAGTGAATAAAAATTAAAAATATATATATAAAACAACACTAATTTTTTTTATCTTTTCTAAGTTATTTTTAAGTTATTGTTACAT
>NW_019384983.1:982266-1004856 GCF_000671375.1 Centruroides sculpturatus | reverse complement strand
ATATATATAAATATAAAATAACACTAATTTTTTTTATTTTTTTAAAGTTATTTTTAAGTTATTGTTACATTATGTTATGCAAGTTAAGTTTTAGTATCATATCCCTTCTCCCTCTCCTCCGCCACCTGTTTACACCTCCATTGTCGTCTATCCTTAAAGGTAAAGTGCAAATAAAACTACATTTTCTTTATCAATTATTATTCTATTATGGTTATTTATACATTTACTACTACAAAACGCATTTTTCAGTGTTTTTTTTTACTATAATTACTTTTTTTTAATGTACTACTTAGCTTTAATTTGAGTGTGTTTTTCGTGTTGGAACGGATTATTTGGTTTTACATGTAATCCTATGGGGAAAAATGATTCACCTTACAACATTTTCATGATACGATCTCAGTTTCAGAATGGATTAATTTCGTATCCTGAGCACTGTAACACTGTATTGTAACATTGTATATGGCAACCCCTATTGTTTCAACAGCTGCAATTAGTTGGTCTGAGGATGCCCATTCAACAGGGGCAAAAACATCAGCACTTCCCACATTTTTTTCTTCTAGTTATTTGGTTTATTTGTGGCTTTGTATCAAGTTTACCTAGTTTTTGAGTGGTTGTATCTAATATATATTATATTAAAAGTTGTTTTCTTGAATTCGTTCTTAACCACAAAAAATAATAATAATAATAATTATAATAAGTCTTTGATTTTTAAATGAAACCTTTCATGATATGTATTTAAGCTTTTTAAGTTCTAATTAAAAATTTAGTATTGGTTAATGAAAAGATTTATAAAAATACTATATATTAGACACATAATTATTAAGCTAGTAAATTTTATTGCTTATTTAAACTAAAAGAAATAAAGTCTTAATAAATAACAATAGTAAGGAATATAATTTTAAAATGTAATACTCTTTTTTTTATACATATATTTATTACTCACTCCAATTTGGATATGCACTGTAATCACCATCACCACGAAGAAATGGTTCTACTACAATACTAAATTGGGATTCGTTTGAAACATTTGAACTCTGCGCAGATACCCAATGCCCTTTAACATAATTAGTTTGTTTTGCTTCAGCTAATTCACTGATAGCTTTTTCATTAGATTCATTGCTGAAAAATATTTTATAATATTTATGAATACAATTACTGCAGTATAAATTTCTTTAAATATATAAAAATATTAAAATTTTNATAAAAACTTCATCTTCATAATGTTTCTATAATTTCTTCAGAAATAAAAATTCAAATGTTAAGTTTTGTTGAAAATTTTTTGTTTAAAACTGCTGTATTTTGTTTGTCTTAATCTATAAAATGTATTAATTATAAGCATTAATATAATGAATGAACAAAATATGAATATAGTATTAATATACAAACAAGCTAAACAAACACTAGATTTTTATTATAGGGATACAAGCAAGTAAATGAAATTAATGATTTGAAACAATATTTTCAATTAATTGTGGAAATATTTCCATCTATTAATAACAACAGAATTTAGATAATTTTAAAGAAAGTCTGCTTAGAACAAGATTCAAACCTACAATTTTTATAAATTTGAATAAAGATTTATATTCATAAATTCATTTCATTCAATAAATGTAAGAAATGTGAATTTGCTTTATCAGAAATGACCATTTCAAAACTTATGATAACAATATACAAACAATAAGCAAATATTTATTCTGACATCATCACAATGCTGGGCTGCAATTTTTAATCATATTTTTTAATTGATTTAATTTAAAATATATGCTCGTCACCTTCAAATTAGTAGTCTTGCCTCTATATATCATACTTTTTCTTTAGCAATTGAGTCATGCAGGTCATCTGTCTAACTCCTTTCAGGGGAAATTTTTGAATTGAAATAACATGACTTCTAGTTTGCATTGAAAGTTCACATATAGTTTATTGGGCCTTCTGCCCTTAGGCTTTCCATATCTGGTCTCGGCCTTCATCTATCTAACTCCATTGCTGAGATTAATGAAGGATAGATGGACAACAGTGGGATTTTATATCTATAATTTTTTCAAATTGCAGCCCAAAAATTGTTAAGAAATAAATCTTTAAATATTGATTAAGACAAACTAACTTACTGATTGCACAATATATTTGCATAGTTAAATAGATAAGAATTATTATAGTGAATTATTAACATTGATTTTATTCATGAAATTTTATTTAGTTCTAAAAACATGAGAAATTATAAAATTTAACATACAAGATGACTGAAAAGTTATTATGCAGTGACAAATTTGTAATGATATTAAAGTTATACATATACAGTAGTATTGCACAGAAGACCTGTAAGTTGTCAATACTGTATGCAACTGTTACTGAATGGACAACGTACTAGACTCATATGCAATACCATATGTATAATATCATTACAAATTTCTCACTGCATAATAACTTTTCAGATATCCTGTATTTATGAGGTAGAAATCTGATAATTTTTTACTTTTATTAATTTATTTGTAATTGCAATATTACAATTTAAATAATATAATATTCTGAAAATTTCCATTCTAACAAAGTAGATTTCCAACAGAAAAGAGTATTATTCTTATTTCTGTCTGCAAATCAACATGACAGAAAAACAAAGATTTGCATGACAGAAAATTTGCAGGCAGAAAACAATGATACTCTTATTATTATAACAAACAAATATGAAAGTAAGTTATATAAAAATATTTTCTTACCTATCTAAACATATTTAATCATCTAACTTTTCATATAATAATTTTAAAACACATTAATAACAAATAAATGTAAAAAACTGATACTAATTACTCATCTTCAGAATTAATTTTTACAGATACATTTTCAATACAGTTAATTTATATTGGTAATCTAAAATGATGTTCAAAGTATAACTATAAAAACATATCCTCTGAAAATTACTAATCAAAACTCAAAAATAATTGATTTATTGAGTTTATTTTTGCATATTAATATATTGTAGAAGTGATTCCATGTTAAAGTAATAATAATTAGAAAGAAATATACATAAAAATTCCAATTTAACAGTTAACAAATGCTAATATTGGTACAAATTTTTTGTTTAAATATTAAAATTTAATGCAGCTATCTACAATACCTTAACACAATAAATGGAAAATCTACAAATTAATAATTAGTACTAATTGTTTTATTTTGTGAGCTAGAGTGCAGTAGTTTTCAGGAAAATTTTGGGTCCTGAAAATATTCTGCACCCTAGATCAACCATAGAGATTCATACAACTTTGCAAGACCTTCGAAGTGGCTAACACATGTTAACTAACTGCCGTAGATCCCATTAAAATATCATCATCTCATTTTATTTTATTTCATTTACTTTTATTTACTGTTAATAAGTTAATTTCTCATTGTCTTTAATTTTATTTTGTATTCAACTTTCTTAACAGTATTTGGATTCCCATAATAGCATTCACTTTTTGCTTTCCTGAAGATGAGTAAGAACTCAAAAGTACTTGAAAGTTATGTAACTATTGTTCATATACTCCATTAAAGCATATCTCATAGCTTAATAAAAGCTTTAATAATTTTAGGAATACCATTACAGTAGAACCTCGAAAACTCAGCTCTCGATAACCCGGCACTCCGGATAACTCGGCCACACCCTGGCAGGGCAAAAAAATCCTTAGTTAATTCATTTTCATTAGAGACAGCTTTATAAAAGTATAAAAGCTCTCATAAAGTATTTTTCTGAGGTCTGTCTTATCAGGTAAATTNTAATAATTATCAATAAAAATAAAATGTATTCAAAATAATAAATATTAAACTTAGGAAAATATAGTATTCTCTTGTGAAAAATTGCAAATTCTTAAGTATTACAAATCTAAAACCATTATAATTCAAAATCAAAAATAAAAATACTTCTGAAGGCATTAAACAAACAAAATTAATCTGGAGAATAGACAAACGTTGTATTTAAATTCTTTTAAGATGAAGCTATTAAATTAAAAAAAATATTCAAATAATTTGAAAATGAATTAAAAGTACAGGATTCCTATATAACAGGGATGGCCAGCACATAGCACGCGGTCGACCAGTCGACTGCAAAGGTTTTGAAAGTAGCCCGCGAAGCTAAAGTTGAACAATTTGCTTTCACTTAAATTAATGTTTAAAAATCTTAATTCGATAATTTATTCTTACAATAATAGAGTTAACAATTGTCTGTGCAACTTACCCATACTGTTTGTATTTATCCTGATGAACAATGCAAATGAATGTTAACGCATGCGCATATAGAAATCCTAAAATTGTTTGCCCATATTCATAGTCGACCACAGACTATATTTTACCAAAAAAGTAGCCCCTAAGGGATAAAAGTTTGGCCACACCTGCTATATAAGGACTGCCAAGGAAATCCTAGTTAGAGCAAGTGGATGAGCATTTGAAGGAATAAAAGATTATGAACATAAGAAATGTGAGAAAATGTGTTAGAAGAAAAAGTGACAGAAGTGAAAGGAATATGTAGACACAGAAATATGTCTGAAGGAAGCTAACAAATGGATAAGTTTGTGTGTGATTGTAATCATGATATATACAATATATACATTACATATTAATGTATAATGTGTATAATCAGACATACATATAATAAATATATGTCAGATGCCTGATATCCACTTCCATTGAGTTTATATATATAATCATTTAATTATAATAAAATAAATGATCAAAAGTTAACTTAATTCAGATTCTTAATAAAAAAAACTTACTACAAATAATAATTTCACTGATGATCACAGTATATTAGGTTATTAAATTTTTTACTTCAAATTAATACACCAAATTCAAACTTACATAGCCAGATAAAACAAATAAATTTTTAAAAATACATTTTGTAAATAGAAGTTACTTTCATAAATAAAAGAAAAATACGAAAAATATTTGTACTTCAAAAATTCATTTTCATGTAAATTAGTAAAATTTCATCTTCCTACCTAATTAGTAACACAAATAATTATTAAACTTATGCTCATTTAGAGAAAATCCTTTCTTAAAACAAAAGTCCTCATGTATGATGAACATATCCTCTATTGCTCATTCTAGCCATTTATATATATATATACTAGCAGACCCCGCTACACATCATTGTGGCTCAAAATGTATCTATTATAAATGTATAACACTTCCCCTGTGGGGGAATTTTTCGAAAAATTCCTTCTTAGTGTACATTCTCTTCATGTACCCTATTAAAACCACATCTAAAATAGTATAATAGAAGCCAAGTTCTTCACGATAAGCCTTAATCCTGTCCATCTCCCCCAAGTGGGGGGAATTTCAACATGTATATTATATAAAAACACGTGTGTATTCGAATGCAGCATTGTGTCAAAATTTTAAAGGATTTGATAGGAACAAATGAACATTACATTTTTATTTATATAGATAGAGAGAAGATGATCTGCTTTAGTTCATCCTCACAGAAAAGCAAAATTAGGGCGTCATACTCGTAATGCCATCTGTTGGACATAAAAGCCTTAACTTAGATGATATCTTTTAATTTATATGAATGTTTAACAGAATAATATACAGCCTATGTCCACCCTGAAGTTCCATTCTAAATATCGGTGAAAAAATTTTTGAAATCGGATGAGTAGTTTCAGAGATTACAAACATTACCTCTTTATAATATTAGTATAGATAAACTTAAAAGTTATTGTGTTTATATATAGTAATTAATACAATAGACAAACACAAAATTATTTTGTTTGTCTATTATAGTAATTTAAAAACAAATATAAAATAAAAACACTTTTTTTTTATTAATTAATCTTTGACATGTGCAACAGTGTATTCCAAGAACAAGATTAGAATAAAACTGAAGAACTGCTGTTTATTAGATAGATAAAGCGATACATAATATCCACTCAGTTAATAAATTTGATTAAGAACTCTCATGTTTACTATGCTACTAAAATGATTTGGTTTATAAAATTTGTTCTTCTTTAGCTTGGTTATAAATCAATTTATTACAATATATCTAAATGCATTTTTTATTTTGTATTATACAACTATTAAAATTTAATAGGAACCAAATAAGTCACCAAAACAACACATATAGAACAGAAAAATACTATTAAAATATTTAGTAATTGACATGTCAATTACTAAATATTACTAATCAAACTGTTACCTCAGTAATTGATTTAACAAATTTATGCAACCTTAATATACAGAAAGTTTCTCACAAAATTACACATTATATATATATATATATTCCTTATTAATATATCAAGTAATAAAAAATAATGTTTAAAACAAACTATTATGTTTTTGAATTGTTTACGTTAATTTTTAATAAAAAGCGCTTTGGCAAAGTTTTTCAATACAAGATGTAAAAAATAATTTGAGTATGTAGGAGTTCAAATGGATTTTTCTTTTTATGTATTGATAAAATAATGAAATAATAAATTAAATCTATTTTATCAAATTATACAAAATAAAAATCCATTTTTTGATTTTCACTATTTGATTTTTAAAAGTCCGTACTTAGTTATTTAATTAAAAATGAAATTATAAAAAAATTTTTAATTTAAAAAGTATTATTATTAACTAAATGAAAACTGAATCCTTTCTCTCTTGGCATTTTCAAAAATTTTTCTTCTAATAATATCATGCTTTTCGTTACATTCCCTATCTCAAACTTTAATATTAAACTTCATAAATGTTGTTATGATTCATTAGATACATTGCATTGTATAATTTATATGAATATTTTATTTGATATAATTAATAATAATAAAATGTCTTCAAATATGTAATTACAGAAGTTGAAACTTTAATAGGGGGACCTGTACTTATAAGACACCCAAAGGGAAACAGCAAAATACTGGTTATGCAGTATACTTGTGCATATCCTAACTTATCTGTAAAACCATGGTCACACCATGAGATTTCCAGCCACGCAGCTGACTGCAACTGCAACAAGCACAAGTTGTGCACATCTTCTCATGATCACACATTGTTCGCTAGTGTTGCAACTCAGAAACACATGACCCTATAATAAACCAATAAAATACAGTAGCTTGTTTTAGATTTCTTTCATGAGTTTAGCTACATTTAAAACAACACTGTTGTTACCAAACTAAAAACAATCAACATTTTATATCCAGAAATCTAAAAATGGTACTTACAATCAATGCCGAGACTTTCATTTACTGTATCTCACACCATGCCTGTGCTCTTTTATCCTTTCTTCAATAAAACGAATAGTTAAAATCCCACATGCATTCATGAGACTGAATTAGCTTGATTAATCTTGATTCTGTTAAACTATCCATCATCTTGCTTTCACCATTATTTTCTAACTACAGTATTTTCAATGTTGCCACTGTGTGATGTGGCAAATAGACATTTGCTGATTAGATGCGTGTTTGCAATCGGCACGAGTAGAACAAACTTTTTGTTTCTAGTTGCAGTCACGTCGGTTTTTGAAGGGAGTTTACTAGTAACAAAAACAGCTGTCACGGTTGCAGTTGCCTGCACACCTGGAAATTGCATTGTGTGACCACAGCTTAAGTGGAATGATTTTGTCCTGCTTGGTACAGCACCTGAACTGTAGTAACACAAAGAGCAGACAATGTTACAAAGTAGTTGATTCAAATCATGTTGTCAAAACTGGAGCAATGCTGTTGGCTGAAAATTAAAACTGCAAGGTATCAACCCCCAAAAAAATGCCATTAGACTTATGCATGCTTGCAGTAACACACCTTTAGCTGTATTGTATTGTCATATAATACAGCTGAAGATGAGTGGAGGTAGAAGCAATAGTTGAAGATTTTTGAATGTGATATAGCAAGTAGCAATTTGAACTCTGTACAGTTTATGAATCAAATACAAATGTTGGTTTATCTGGGTATTGTATTTCATTTTATTAATCAAACTGCTATTTGCTACACCACTTTCAAAAATCTTCAATTATTGTTTCTATTATGCAACTTAACATTTGTGTATACGATGTTACTCTCTTAAAAACAGTGAGTGGAGGTATTTCAAGAGAGACATCAGAATCATCATCAACCTCCCCAATTATGGACAACTAACAAGGAGAACATTGCTACTTGCAAGTCATATAATATTTAGTACTAACCAGGGCTTTGGAGTGGAGCTGGAGCAGGTGGAGCAACAGATTTTTACTTGGAGCAGGAGCAGAGCCGGAGTAGGGAAATTTGTAGTGCTCCACTGCTCCGATATATATATTTATTTAATATTTGAGACGGTGAGAATGGAAGTGGCATAAGTTGTAATATTACAAATGTTAAGAATATAATAATTGAACTAAAAAAAAAGGTGATCACAAGCACACATGAATTTTACATCCATTCCACATATGTCCCATGTGAAAGGTTTCTCTCTCCAGTCTCCACTTTTCCCTGACCAAACTATTCCTTCCCCTTCATGAACTCCCAGTTCTCTGAATTCTTTACAATCACAGATGTGGAGGGGTGCTAATGAGTAGCAGATTTTAAACTCTGCTTACAAGTGGCTTTAGTCATTAGCACAGAAATTCACCACTAGGAGCAGCACTAATATTCATTTCTTACATTTGATTTTGAGTGTGACAGTCGTTCATTTCTGTTCACAATCAGTTTGTTATAATCGTATATCATAATTCATAATTTGTTTGCAGAGGTAAGATTATTATTATTATTTGGTTATTTTGTATGCATGAATGTTTATATGCGTAATTTTTCAATTAATAACACTTAAATATTTGATTATTTAAGCCATGGCATCAAACCAAAATTTAAAACCATCACCCATGACAGACAGTCGATTTACAGAAGAAGAGCTTAAAGAGATATTTGTATTTGAATACGATAATAGAAAGAAAAAATCAGTTACATGCAAGATGGAACACATTGTAAATGGCGAATCTATACAATGTAACTTCAAGGCAAGTGGAACTAGTGTGTCGAAAAAGTTCAATCTTTGGCGGCATGTGAAGTGTAATCATCCTGAAATTTACAAAGGGTTAGTTAAAAATAAGGATCAACAAGATGAAGTCACTGCAAGAAGAAAGCATAATCATGACAATCTTACCATTGCACTTTCATGTCATAAGAAATAAAGAACTGATCAACCAAAAATTGATATATATTTTACATCATCAAAGATTACAATCACTATGGATAGCAATACTTTCCACAAGGGACTTGTTGAGATGGTTTGTATGGATAGCAATACTTTCCGCAAGGGACTTGTTGAGAAGGTGAATGTAGTGAGTGGTGAGTATGACACCACTCACTACATTCACCTTAAATAACAAAGGATTCCAAAAGATTGCTGGCGAAATGGCTCAGAAGCTTAATGTTTCAATAGGACATGATGTTGTTCATCATCATCATGTGCATATAGTAATAAGCACAGCAGAGTCTGCGCACATCAATCTAAGACAAACTTTAAAAGGACAATTATCCTATTTAAAGCTAGATGCTGCGACATGTGGAAATAGAAATTTTCTTGCCATCAATGTACAATTTTGGAATGAAAAAAAACAAGAAAACAAATAAAAACATTGGATATTGTCGATACTGAAGGAAGACATAACTCTTTATATGTGAAAAATCAAATTAAAGAAACTGAACAAATTTGAAATTGATGAAAAACAAGTACTAAGTATTTGTGTAGATAACGCAGCAAACATGACATGTGCTGTAAATAAACTTGGCGATTATGAAAATATTTTCCAGGATAAAGATGAAAAAACTGAAGACATCGAAAAAATGAATGTAGACATTTTGCCACAGTGGATTAAAAATCCTTCCCTAATATTGCCAGCGTGGACTAATGATAATACGAAAATTCATCTAATGAGGTGTGGGATTCACACTCTTCAACTGGCCATTTGGGATGGATTAAAGAATGAATGAATAACAAAAATATTAGGGAAAATTCGACAGGTTGTGGTAAAATTACGAACCCCAACAATTCATAATGTTTTGCTGAAAATGTATGGTAAAACTCAATTCCTAGATACAGTAACAAGATGGGGTTCTACATATGCCATGCTTGATCATCATCTTTTTTTTCAAAGACTACTGCAACCAAGTAGCTGCTGCTGGGACAAAAGACCTAGAACTTAGCAAAGCAGAATGGGACAAAGTAAAACATATCAGAGCTGTTTTAGAAAAACCAAATATTTCAACAATTGCCCTTCAAGCTGCCAATCTTACTCTGGGGATGTTTATGAAAGAGTGGTGTAAACTAGAAAAATGTATGGAAGAATTTGGAGGATATGTTGCGTTAGGAATTCTGTCTTCCATGAAAAAGTGGAAAGAAAAACTTATTCAAAACAAACATTTTCTTGCCGGAGTGTATGTTGATTCTAGGTATAGAATCTTATTAAGTGCGGCAGAAAAACTAAAAGCAAGAGAAGGTCTTTCAGACATCCAACGGCAAATCAAAAGGCAAACACTAATTGATTTGGCTAAAAAGCCAGCAATTGTTGAGCTGTCGCAGCCAACCTGTGATATGATAAATATAGATTCGGAAGATGATTTTGAAAAAGAATTGGATAGAAGAGAAAACAGTCGTCAAATTTCCACTATACATAATAAAGAAGACAACGAAATAGACAAACATGTTGATAAAGACTGCAATGCAATAGAGGATCTGGGGAGATTAAAGGCAAATGTATTCGAAGCCATTGACCATTATCCGGAGCACATCAGAAAAGCATGTAGAGTTGCTTCAAGCATGCCAACTTCTCAAGCAAGTGTTAAGCGTCTATTTTCCGGATTAAGATTGCAGATTGCTTTTAAGTGATAATAGGCAGTCAATGAAAGACAATTTGCTGTCTGCCATTTTATTTATTAAAATCAATGAGGTTGTATGTTAATTTTTTTAATAATAAATTAGTTGTAAATAAACAAGTTTTTTTATAAGTACAGTACTTATATACCAAAGAAAAAAATTAGTGTAATTCCTGTAAGAATATTTTAACCGGAGCATGGAGCAGAGCTGGAGCAAATACTTTGATACCGAAGCAGAGCTGGAGCGGAGCAACTCCAAAGCCCTGGTACTAACATTTATTAGATAATTAAACATATGCTATTTACCTCCCTAGGAGGATATTTCTCTATGGTTGCTATTTGTTTTTTCATAAGAAAGTAAATCATGGACTATTTGATGAGTGGAGTGAAGATGTAAAGCTGATTATCAGTGATGTCATTGCATTTTGACAAAACATGCTGGAATCCTTGAGCCATGCTTTTGCTTTCAAGTACTATGTTTTTTCTTTGAGTCACTAAATTGCTTTGCCTTGTTTGTTTTCAATTAATATAATTTTTAGAAACAAACTGTAACAAATACATGTGTAATAAAACTCTGCCAACTTGAATTTTGTAACTGAATTTATTTCAATTAAAAACTATGTATAAATGTGGATTTTTAAAATTCTATACTGTTTACTTATTTTCTTTAAAAGCTGTTTTCTAGTAATTTTAGACAGCAAAACAAGTACAGTAATACCTCAACTTACGCTACCCCAACTTATACGATTTTCAAATCTCGTTGATTTGTCTTTTGTTTGAGCGCCACGCAACTCTTGATTGCTAACTCCCCCCCACACTATTGTTCAGTTTACATGTTCGGATGTGTCGCGCAGAATTGATACACAGCTACAATTTATTTTGTGTTATTTATTTCTGTGTTTGTTATATCTATGGAGACTTGAGAGACCTCTACTATGTCATCCAAATGAAGTAGAACTGATTCTTCTGCATCAAACAAGAAAAGAAAAACTTTATCTTTGGAATGTAAAGTTAACATTATTAAAGACTTTGATACAAAAATGAAAATTTGCAAATTGGCAAAGAAATTTGATCTACCAGAATTGATGGTCAGAACAATTACAAAAGGTAAAGAAAAAATTCTCGAAGCTGTGAAAAATGTTCAATCTTTAAATTCAAACATCACTCGTAAATGTCACGGTATTATCACTGAGATGGAAACAATGTTAAAATTATGGTGTGATAATCAAGTAAATGTGAAAAATGGTATACAGTAATAATATAATTTGTTATACATATGTATTATCTAAGATTTTATTAAACATTTTTTTCTAAATTATTGTTTTCTTTAGTCTCCAGCCTCAATTAAAAATTATTTGTATATATTTATATGTGAAATTATACCCCGACTTACGCGGTTATTGCTCAGTCCCACCTATCGCATAATTTTGGGGTATTACTGTACTGCAACACATCTCGAAAACAAACTAGAAATCATTGAGGCTACAGCTAAAAAACCACATCACATGTCTTCTCTTAAATGCATTAAAGACAATTCCATCCATTCCACCCACATCAATTAAATTGGAAAGGCCATTCTCAGTAGCAGGACTTTTCATTACTAAAATAAGAACCATATTGAGTGATCAGAGTATTGACCATCTTTGCTTTTTAAATTCTTATGGTAAAAATTTACAATAATATTTTGTACTATGTTTTATTTAAAAAATGAAAATTACCTTCTAAGTTAAAAATTTGATCTAATTTTATTTATTCTCTTTAAATTTTCAACTCAAGTCAAAGGCATTTTTTTGCTGTTGTTGTTGTTGTTAGTAGTTTTCAACAAACTTTAATAATTTTTTTTCTATTTGTGAAAATTTCCATGTAATTCAAAGGTAATTTTTAATATGTATTCACACAGCATTATTATTATTATTATTTGGGAGGTTGCAGGACGTATGAAATTACTTCAAAAAAATAAATAAATAAAAATAATTACAGTGGGTAATCGGTTAACAAACATAATCCGTTCCAAGACTTTGTTCGCTGTCCGAATTGTTCGTTAACTGATTATCAATTTACCATAGGTTTGTATGGGAATTTGATTAATTCATTCTGGAGACCCCCCAAAATAAAAAATATATACTTTCTTACTACNATGGTACTTTTTTGGACCATGTTATATGAGGGATACCTGTATATATAATTTTTGCTTTTACAAGTTTAAATTAATGTTTTAAGACATATTTTATGATATAAAGCAAGTTTGAAGAATAAAAATACATTACAAAAATAAACGACTTCCAACAACTTAACACTGCGTTGAATAATAACAATTCACGAAAAACCTTTTTACGAGTGTTATGTCACTAGTAAATTCCACAAGTACTTTCGACCTCCACCGAGGTCTGCTTCAGGTGGTGACTGGCCGTGTTTCGACCCGACCGTCGTAACGATGTTGCCAACGATGTAAATAATTAAATGTGTGCGTCGGGTTTCACCCCTCCGACTGACACTGTTCGAATTCCTCAAACAAGTACTTCCACGCCTGTGCAAGCGTTTCCCCATCCTTGTAGTTGATGCAGTTGCCCCCCCCTGATAGCTTTATGAATCTCCCAGGCCTCCAGGTGACGGATGTGATCCGCGCGGAACGCTTGTCTGATAAGTCTGGTGTTCCAAAAGTTTGCCCTTATTTCAGGGTCGGTGACATAGGTCGATAAGGCGGTGGTGTGTCTTTTATGTTTAATATCAGCTTGGTGTTCACGTATTCGTTTCTGTGTTGACCGGATGGTGGAGCCAATATAAACTAAGTCCCTATTGAATCTGTCGTCCCTGATGGGAATGGAGTAAACACCTGGGGCTCTGGTGAGATCCATCGCGTCCTTGGCATTGCTTTTCTCTCTTCTTCAGGATTTTCAGAATTAATAGCATTGTAATTGTAAAGAGCCCCAAGCCTATTAACCTCAACCTGGTTTGTATGCCATTCTAAGACTGTTGATCTGACATCCCCCACTTCTTCAAAAGATCTTTAATTAATAGCAGATATCGGCATTAATCCTCCTTTTCATAATAAAACATATCTCGCCGAGTTTCTTGGTGTTCTTCATTCAAGAGTTCTTGGCATTCTTCTGTCATCAGATCCATTTCAGGTTCCATTATGAGCTCTTCAATGTTCTTTATTTCTCAGATGTGATATTTGTTACTCCTTTAGCTGCCTGAGTTTCCTTAATTATACTGTATCTTTCTTACATAAAATTGAACTGTGCCCTACTATAGATTTGTTCAAGCCATACTGCCCAGCAACATCAGACATCTGCCCATATTTGTTATTATACTCTCACCTTTCGAAAATAAAAACCGACGCAAAACTGAATGAGTGCCTGCCTGACAGTCTCACGAATACTATAAAAGAATTGTATGTCAGAAAAATAAAAGGCTGGAATTACAAGGGGGTATTTCAAAGTTCAAGGAATATTATCTGATCAGTATATATCAGGTTGAGCGTCGATGTTGACGTCTCCCACGCTCCAAAAAGTTACCTGAAGACAAAGGAAAACCAATCAGTATTTGCTATTTCCGTCGCTTCTTTTTATGTTTGTTCAGTGAAGTGTTTGTTATACGATCACGTGTTTGTTGTCCAATCATAAAAATCTTTTGCAAAAGTGTTTGTTATCTGATTTGTTCGTTAACCGATCACCCATTGTATATCATTCGATTTCAAGATTTATTTCATATCTTAAAAATAATTAAGTATATCTTGGAATTTCAGGAAACAAATCACTTTGTCTCAAAATCCCAGGACAAGCAAAGGACCAGTAAATGGGAAACCCTAGTGCTGTCTCACACATCAAGCCTTGTATACAAATTTTTTACCAAACACACAATGAATGTAATCAACCAAGCACTGCTTCATAAGATATGGCCCTCTGTGACTTTTCCTCTTCCACAAACTCAAATTACCACTTCATGGAAAATGCTTTGAGTCAATTGAAGAAATAAAACAAAATTTGCAGAGGGAGCTGCAGGCCATACCAGAAAGTGCTTATAAGAAGTATTTTGATGGCTGGATTTATTCATTGGCAGATGTTTATTGCATCAAATAGGGTCTATTTTGAAGGGTAACAAAATAAATTTGGATGATTAAAGCAATTATTTGTATTTTATTTAACAATTCCCAGTATTTATTTGACAGAATATAAATCAATTTATTCCTTTAAATATTAATAAACCAAAAAGTTATATATAAATAAATAATTATTATTCTACTAAAACTCTGTAAAAAATGTCAGCAAATTTTAAAATTTTATTTATAATATATAATTAACATACCATAGCANTGTCAGAAAAATAAAAGGCTGGAATTACAAGGGGGTATTTCAAAGTTCAAGGAATATTATCTGATCAGTATATATCAGGTTGAGCGTCGATGTTGACGTCTCCCACGCTCCAAAAAGTTACCTGAAGACAAAGGAAAACCAATCAGTATTTGCTATTTCCGTCGCTTCTTTTTATGTTTGTTCAGTGAAGTGTTTGTTATACGATCACGTGTTTGTTGTCCAATCATAAAAATCTTTTGCAAAAGTGTTTGTTATCTGATTTGTTCGTTAACCGATCACCCATTGTATATCATTCGATTTCAAGATTTATTTCATATCTTAAAAATAATTAAGTATATCTTGGAATTTCAGGAAACAAATCACTTTGTCTCAAAATCCCAGGACAAGCAAAGGACCAGTAAATGGGAAACCCTAGTGCTGTCTCACACATCAAGCCTTGTATACAAATTTTTTACCAAACACACAATGAATGTAATCAACCAAGCACTGCTTCATAAGATATGGCCCTCTGTGACTTTTCCTCTTCCACAAACTCAAATTACCACTTCATGGAAAATGCTTTGAGTCAATTGAAGAAATAAAACAAAATTTGCAGAGGGAGCTGCAGGCCATACCAGAAAGTGCTTATAAGAAGTATTTTGATGGCTGGATTTATTCATTGGCAGATGTTTATTGCATCAAATAGGGTCTATTTTGAAGGGTAACAAAATAAATTTGGATGATTAAAGCAATTATTTGTATTTTATTTAACAATTCCCAGTATTTATTTGACAGAATATAAATCAATTTATTCCTTTAAATATTAATAAACCAAAAAGTTATATATAAATAAACAATTATTATTCTACTAAAACTCTGTAAAAAATGTCAGCAAATTTTAAAATTTTATTTATAATATATAATTAACATACCATAGCATTACTTTGCATTCAGTTTGGTCATAACCAAACAAAACACAAACTGTCTGAATATTTAAAATTCTGAAAACTTTTCATAAAAATGTATTAAAGAAAATACAATATGAAATTTAATACAATATAATACATATTTAAATATTCAGATAGAATCAAATTTGATATTCAAATGTAAAATACAGTAAAATCTGCAAAAGCCAAAACCTGAGTAAGGTGGAAAACTTTCAGAGGTGGAAGGTTCAAATATTTTTAAGAAAAATAATTAAATTAATCTAACATATGTTCTCTGAAAACTGGAACCTATGAGACATGAACGGAATGAAAGAAATTGGACTATTGCCACCCAAATACAGGAAAGTGTAGATGCAAAAGCCAAAAACCTGTGTTATTAATTTTATTGTAATACAAAAATAAAGAATATATATATGAATATAATAGATGGGGTTAAACTAGCATTTCGCGGTTCTCAAGAGAGAGAGTTTACAGTGGTTCGCATGGTGATAAATACCTGGAGTAGAGGATGTCCACGATGGTTGAATTGGATGTTGTTAAAGTGGTGAGTGTCTCTCTTTTTTGTTGCTTGTCGAGAAAGGTTATCCAAGAAGTTGTCTTTATGGAACAATGTTTGGCACTATCCAAGGTAAGTAAGTGATATCCTGATGGTCACTGACAGTTAAGAGGTTGGAGGACTTTTGTAATGATAACACTCCTTGAAGACCGGGCGACGACTGCCTCAATTTTTCAGTTCCTTGTTATCTTCAACTGATGAACTTAAGACAATAGGTCGGAAGGTTATGAGAAAGTGTCACTTTCGCTGCTGAGAACTCACCGAATGATTAGCTCCCAGGTGTGAAAGTTGACAATTATCCGAAAAATGATATTGTTAGGAAGTTATGTTATAAATGTTTACGTGCTTAGTAAACAGATTACATAGTGCTGAGTTTCATTTCGTTTGGTTAGTTGTGGCAACGCAACACTTGGGCAATCTGCCTAGGGAGAATGCCTTCCGGGAGGTCTTTTTAAGGGAAACTGGCCCCTATGTAAGTGTTACATATGTGGAGAAAACCCGGAAAACTCCACGTGGTCAGCCTGTCCAAGCGAGGCGCAAACCCATGACCGAACTCCCAGTGTTCAGGGAACGAAGACCGCTTGACCACTGGTGGACCTGTGTAGTGCTGAGTCTCACATCCTGAAAAAGTTGCTGAAAATTATAAGTGTAAAGAAGGAAAGAAAGAGGAAAGCTATACTAATAAATAAAATAGAATTAACTGAATTTAATTTTTATGACATCAATGAAGGGGAAAAAAGAAAAGAAAAAAAATCCCACTTGGATACTAACCATGCCTATGTTTTGTCTAAAGCCCTGGTCACCAGGCAACTGCAACTGCAATGGCTGTTCCCATTAACTAGTAAACCCCTTTGAAAACTGGCGCGACTGCAACCATGACTAGAAACAAAAAGTTTGTTCTACTCACACTGATTGCAAACATACATCCAATCAGCAAATACCTTTGTGCTACGTCATACGGTGACAACATTGAAAATAGTTCATCCTCATGGCAGATAGTTAGAGGATTTATACTTTTACAGAATTGAGAGTGATTGAGCTTATTCGTGTTCACAAATACCTGTGGGATTTTAATTCTTTGTTTTATCAAAGATTTTATCTTTTTTGTGTATTCTCGCCAGCTTTATCAAAATAATTGCCTTTTTTTCTTTTATTCATTCCAGAAAAGGAACTGCTTACCATTTTAATAAGAAAAGTGGCTAAAATTCCACAAATACTATGAAATAGAATGTAAAATGTCAGTAAATTCATGAAAGTAGTCAAAAACAAGCTACGGTAATTTTATTGGTTTATTATAGGTATTTCCTAGTTGCAACGTCAATGAACAATATGTGACCACGAGAAAACACGCACGACTCGTGCTTGTTGCAGTTGCAGCCACCTGCGCAGCTGGAAATCACAGTGTGACCAGAGCTTAAGGTGTATGTAGCATTTTCATTTACTATTAAAAGCTTATTTCCTAATATGTGATTACTGTTCTAGAAACCTGAGTGGGAAGTTAGATTTACCATCCAAAATTAAGACTGATTTATCCCATTATATTTCCATTTTTCTGTCTGAGGACCATTATACAAAAGTTTGTTCTGATTGGGGCCCATTGACAATAGATTGTTTTATAAAAAACTGAATTTTGCCCAAATTATGTGTAGCTACTCCTTAATCCCCGTCCTGGGTTCAAGGTAAGCTGAACTCTATTCTAATGTCTTGTTGGCAGACAGAGTGGGATGGGAGCCTTACAGGACATCTCACCCAAAACTTTATCCCCAGCATCTCTCGCAAGATCAGCAACCATCATTTTATCACCAATCATGTCATGACCCAAATACTAACAGCACACGGCTACTTCAGAGCCTACCTCTATAGGTTCTTTAGGAAGGAAAATGGTTTGTGCCACTATGATACTAATGAGAACAAAGATCCAATGCATCTAATTTTCATCTGCCTGGTTCATTCACGCCACCATGCAAACCTTCGTAAGGCTATTGTGGAACAAGGGTATCTTTGGCCCTGTGAACTATACATCTTTATAGAGGACCAGATCATCTATCAAAAATTCAAGACCAATGAGACATCTGAAATTAATAGACTGTATCACTACGAGTCCAAGTGGCACCTAATGGACAGCTTGTCTCCTGGGTCAACAGGGACCACCCAAAAGGGGACTCCTTATTGCTTTTTCTCAGTGCCACCCCTTCTTTTGCTAACTTTTATCAAGGTTGCCTCATCTGTCCTACTCCTCAAAGTATTACTCTATGGGCCTACTTCTTCCCTGTAAATATAAATTGTTCTGCGCACATAAACTATTGTTCATCCTTATCTTATCCAACAGTCCCCCTTGCGGCTCATGTCCTCACCCTTCCACTTTCAAACCTCCAACTATCCCACATTTCCAACTTTTCCCTCAAATAACTCGCCCTCCTTCCTTCACCCATCTTTCTTATCTTTTAAGGCTACACCTTTTATAGCCTTTCTTCTTTCACATGTGTGTGTGTGTAATGAAATATATTTTTACAATATATGCAGACATCTCTAATAAATGATAAACACATGTAAATCATTAAAAAAAACTTTTATCACAAAATCTCAAAAAAAAGCAAGAAGAAACATTTTCATGGCATTTGCTTAGGCAATAGAAAGTAATACTGAAGTGGTAGTACACAAGATTACATCCTGTTGATGGCAGAAAATCTGACATACAAAGAAAAATAAAATAGTCCTGTCAAGTTCTGGCTTTCACAGGTTTTATGGTATAATTTACCATTTGATTAAATAATGTCACACAATGCAATTTTAATTTTATTAAATTTAATAATACATACTGATGTAATGACCAGTAACTAATTATTCATACAACAGAACTAACTTTGGAATGTAAAGNACCAATAAAATACATAAATATAGTTTTATAATTAGAATTAAGTATCAATATATATAAAAAAGAGGACAATGATGAAAAACAAAATAAAATACTTCTAAAATTTAATCTCTACACTGTAAATTAATAATATGAATTATTATTTTGAAGTCTAAAGTTTTATATCCTAATTCAAATTATTTTCAATATATAGCATTGAAATAGACTGATATGCATTTCATTCTATGATTCATTATGTCATACACCCAAACTTTATTTTTATCATCATATTCAATTAAAGCATTACACAATGTATTAGTATTTTAAAAATTTTAATATAATAAAATTTATTCACTATATTAAATACTAATATAGTTTTATTACTACGAATAATAAGATTGAATAAATTTGTGTTATCACCAAAAAAAACAATACAATCAGCACATGTTTAATAATTATTAAAATGAATAATCCATTTAATATAAGATTAATATTAATTATAACAAATCAAAAATTGTACATTCATTAATGATGATATTCCTTTATAAATTTTTTATTACATCCCAAAATAATAACAATCTGTATATGTATAAAATAGCAATTATAAGAAACTCTACTAGATCCAAACCTACAAATCTGAAAGTAGTTATATTATTATATAATATTTGATTGTTGTTTATTTAAAATATAAAAAATATCATATACAGAGTATCCACTTAAACATCTAGCCAGAGACAAAATATCTTTCCAGCATTGATTAGGTTAGGTTAGGTGGTGGATTGCAGTGGACACAAACTAGATATTACATTGCTATGACATGCATCCATTCTGCTGCTATCTGCAACCAGCACAACATGAGAGAATGCTACACAGCAATTTGAGTGGTGTAATATGATGTTAAAGTTACAACTTGATAACCTACAACTCCTTCAGCACATTTTATGGAATAAAAGGCACTTCTCAGTGTATAGCCATTACAATGTGCACCATTAGGCAAAGCAT
Source organism: Centruroides sculpturatus (assembly GCF_000671375.1). Lineage (NCBI taxonomy): Eukaryota > Metazoa > Arthropoda > Arachnida > Scorpiones > Buthidae > Centruroides > Centruroides sculpturatus. The sequence continues at coordinate 984,424 of NW_019384983.1, read as the reverse complement.
GCTCCATAATACACATGATATACATAACAATAAGTATTGATATATCTTATCTTAAATGTCTGGTTGTAATTTGGATGAGCAGCTTCTAGGTCCTATATTCATTGATAGAACTTTGAACTGTGTTCAATAACTGAATGTTCAATAACTGAATATCCTAAACACAATGATGGCTGATTGGCTTGATGACTTATCATTGGCAGGTTTGGTACTAGCACATTATGAAACTTCATTCCTAGACAGAAAAGAATCAGTGGAGAGCAGAGCAATTTAAAAACAGTTGTTTTGAAGATGTTCTCAAACAAATTAAAGCTTACTTTTTGTAAAAATTTCAGCTATGCTGTCTTTATCCTTTACAGTCAGAGATTATTTGTATATTATGTTAAGTCCTCTTAAATTGATTCTCTTTGGTTATTTTTGCAGTGGAACAAGCATGCACCAGATACATATACACTCATCCAATGCTGGAAAAAATCTCCTTTGCTTTGATAGATGTTTAAGTGGACCCCCTGTATAATATAATGTTAAAACTAAATTTACACAAAATTTTACTTAGTATTCATTTTTATTATTCTAACATATCTGAATTACAGTAATAATAAACCAATAATTTATGATTTGTTTATAAATTATTTATCATACTTGTCTACATTTCGTTTTTAAAAACTATTACATGAGATTATATACATATATTGAAAATTTTAGATTAATTCATAAATTACATATTAAAATTTACCTTTGTTAACTTTTTCTGAAGCAGACTTTATAGCTAATCTGAGTAACTTAGTTTTTTGTGTGTAATGATTAATTTCTGTTTGCTGAAATCATAAATAAAATTAAAAATTTTAATGTATTCAAAAAAATTCTTGTAAAATAATATTTTAATTAGAATTAAATTTTAGACCATTTTTGCAGTAATTAAAATAAATATTTATATACGATATAATTATTTATAAAGATCTAAAAACAATGAAAAAGTATTTTCACTTTTGCATCTAAAACCAGATCTAGAACTAAATTCCCAAAACTCCCTTAGAACAAGACAAGCACTGAAAATAAACATAAATGCATTGTAATTGGAAATAGTCATATTAGCTAAGCACCTTAAAGCAAGTTATACTTTCTACTTATTATTGCTGTTTTGTAAATGTAAAATAATTGTAAAATTATTAATTGTACAGATAATTGTAAAATAACCAGATATATAACATTTATAACTTCACCTTATCCAACACTGGAATATAATCAATTACATACCTCGAAGCCTGTTACCGGTGTGTAATTAACCTAANAGAGGACCAGATCATCTATCAAAAATTCAAGACCAATGAGACATCTGAAATTAATAGACTGTATCACTACGAGTCCAAGTGGCACCTAATGGACAGCTTGTCTCCTGGGTCAACAGGGACCACCCAAAAGGGGACTCCTTATTGCTTTTTCTCAGTGCCACCCCTTCTTTTGCTAACTTTTATCAAGGTTGCCTCATCTGTCCTACTCCTCAAAGTATTACTCTATGGGCCTACTTCTTCCCTGTAAATATAAATTGTTCTGCGCACATAAACTATTGTTCATCCTTATCTTATCCAACAGTCCCCCTTGCGGCTCATGTCCTCACCCTTCCACTTTCAAACCTCCAACTATCCCACATTTCCAACTTTTCCCTCAAATAACTCGCCCTCCTTCCTTCACCCATCTTTCTTATCTTTTAAGGCTACACCTTTTATAGCCTTTCTTCTTTCACATGTGTGTGTGTGTAATGAAATATATTTTTACAATATATGCAGACATCTCTAATAAATGATAAACACATGTAAATCATTAAAAAAAACTTTTATCACAAAATCTCAAAAAAAGCAAGAAGAAACATTTTCATGGCATTTGCTTAGGCAATAGAAAGTAATACTGAAGTGGTAGTACACAAGATTACATCCTGTTGATGGCAGAAAATCTGACATACAAAGAAAAATAAAATAGTCCTGTCAAGTTCTGGCTTTCACAGGTTTTATGGTATAATTTACCATTTGATTAAATAATGTCACACAATGCAATTTTAATTTTATTAAATTTAATAATACATACTGATGTAATGACCAGTAACTAATTATTCATACAACAGAACTAATATATATAATTATGAATATTATTTATATAAATCATA
>NW_019384983.1:974699-981598 GCF_000671375.1 Centruroides sculpturatus | reverse complement strand
ATAGATATATATATAAATTATTCGAAATTTTTCAACAATACCAATAAAATACATAAATATAGTTTTATAATTAGAATTAAGTATCAATATATATAAAAAAGAGGACAATGATGAAAAACAAAATAAAATACTTCTAAAATTTAATCTCTACACTGTAAATTAATAATATGAATTATTATTTTGAAGTCTAAAGTTTTATATCCTAATTCAAATTATTTTCAATATATAGCATTGAAATAGACTGATATGCATTTCATTCTATGATTCATTATGTCATACACCCAAACTTTATTTTTATCATCATATTCAATTAAAGCATTACACAATGTATTAGTATTTTAAAAATTTTAATATAATAAAATTTATTCACTATATTAAATACTAATATAGTTTTATTACTACGAATAATAAGATTGAATAAATTTGTGTTATCACCAAAAAAAACAATACAATCAGCACATGTTTAATAATTATTAAAATGAATAATCCATTTAATATAAGATTAATATTAATTATAACAAATCAAAAATTGTACATTCATTAATGATGATATTCCTTTATAAATTTTTTATTACATCCCAAAATAATAACAATCTGTATATGTATAAAATAGCAATTATAAGAAACTCTACTAGATCCAAACCTACAAATCTGAAAGTAGTTATATTATTATATAATATTTGATTATTGTTTATTTAAAATATAAAAAATATCATATACAGAGTATCCACTTAAACATCTAGCCAGAGACAAAATATCTTTCCAGCATTGATTAGGTTAGGTTAGGTGGTGGATTGCAGTGGACACAAACTAGATATTACATTGCTATGACATGCATCCATTCTGCTGCTATCTGCAACCAGCACAACATGAGAGAATGCTACACAGCAATTTGAGTGGTGTAATATGATGTTAAAGTTACAACTTGATAACCTACAACTCCTTCAGCACATTTTATGGAATAAAAGGCACTTCTCAGTGTATAGCCATTACAATGTGCACCATTAGGCAAAGCATGCTCCATAATACACATGATATACATAACAATAAGTATTGATATATCTTATCTTAAATGTCTGGTTGTAATTTGGATGAGCAGCTTCTAGGTCCTATATTCATTGATAGAACTTTGAACTGTGTTCAATAACTGAATATCCTAAACACAATGATGGCTGATTGGCTTGATGACTTATCATTGGCAGGTTTGGTACTAGCACATTATGAAACTTCATTCCTAGACAGAAAAGAATCAGTGGAGAGCAGAGCAATTTAAAAACTGTTGTTTTGAAGATGTTCTCAAACAAATTAAAGCTTACTTTTTGTAAAAATTTCAGCTATGCTGTCTTTATCCTTTACAGTCAGAGATTATTTGTATATTATGTTAAGTCCTCTTAAATTGATTCTCTTTGGTTATTTTTGCAGTGGAACAAGCATGCACCAGATACATATACACTCATCCAATGCTGGAAAAAATCTCCTTTGCTTTGATAGATGTTTAAGTGGACCCCCTGTATAATATAATGTTAAAACTAAATTTACACAAAATTTTACTTAGTATTCATTTTTATTATTCTAACATATCTGAATTACAGTAATAATAAACCAATAATTTATGATTTGTTTATAAATTATTTATCATACTTGTCTACATTTCGTTTTTAAAAACTATTACATGAGATTATATACATATATTGAAAATTTTAGATTAATTCATAAATTACATATTAAAATTTACCTTTGTTAACTTTTTCTGAAGCAGACTTTATAGCTAATCTGAGTAACTTAGTTTTTTGTGTGTAATGATTAATTTCTGTTTGCTGAAATCATAAATAAAATTAAAAATTTTAATGTATTCAAAAAAATTCTTGTAAAATAATATTTTAATTAGAATTAAATTTTAGACCATTTTTGCAGTAATTAAAATAAATATTTATATACGATATAATTATTTATAAAGATCTAAAAACAATGAAAAAGTATTTTCACTTTTGCATCTAAAACCAGATCTAGAACTAAATTCCCAAAACTCCCTTAGAACAAGACAAGCACTGAAAATAAACATAAATGCATTGTAATTGGAAATAGTCATATTAGCTAAGCACCTTAAAGCAAGTTATACTTTCTACTTATTATTGCTGTTTTGTAAATGTAAAATAATTGTAAAATTATTAATTGTACAGATAATTGTAAAATAACCAGATATATAACATTTATAACTTCACCTTATCCAACACTGGAATATAATCAATTACATACCTCGAAGCCTGTTACCGGTGTGTAATTAACCTAAAAAATATGAAAAATTAAAATTTCACGAACGTTTTTGAAAATTCAACGGTTCTTCTTCAGGCGGCAATGAATTTCCATTAGACTGCCATTAAATATGAATATTATTCGAAATTCGAATACATGTTAGCCAATGAATTTTTACCAGGCATGCACACTACATACATAGCAAATGACGAGAATTTATAGCGCTTTGTCCACTAGTGGACAAAGCACTATAAATTGGCTAACATGTATTTGGCTTTCGAATAATATTCGTATTCAATGCCATACGAGGTCTGTTCAAAAACTACGTGGACTGATGTCATAAGAAGTTACATGTCTGGGTCCCCTTCAAAGTACTCTCCTTCCAAACACACACACTTATCCCAACGGTGTTTCCACTTGTTGAAACAGTCCTGGTACGTTTCTTTTGTTACATTCCTTCAATGCCTTCGTCACATTTGCCTTAATCTTGGGAATCATCTCAAATATTCTTCGGGAAAAAGAAAAAGTCACAAGGAGCAAGGTCAGGTGTGTAGGAGGGGTTGGGAAGAACAGTGATCGAGTGTTTGGCCAAAAACTATGAGTTCTGAGGAGTAAATGGGCTGAAGCATTGTCATAATGGAGAAACCAGTCGCCACTCTTCCACATTTCTGAATTTTTGTGGATGGATGGCATCCCTCAGACGTTTCAGAACTTCAATGTAGTAAGTCTGGTTCAATGTGGAGCCTTGGGGAGGTACTCGTGGTGAACGACACCCTTAGCATCAAAGAAAACTGTCAGCATCACCTTGACATTGGATCGAACTTGGTGAGCTTTTTTGGGTCTGGGGACCACTTGAAACATGCCATACACTTCATAGCAACATCACCGTAAGCCGTATTGAGCATAGCAAATGTTTCAGTTGCAGATTTTCCAAGTTTAACACAAAATTTCACAGCAAGTCGTTGCTCCATCAGGTCATTCATTCTGAAATCTGACAAACAAAAAAAATTGCACTTCACTAAAAACTGCATAGCTAATCAACAAATCAAGATATCTCTAATCGGGAAATGGCTTTATCACCAGACAATCTGTACAAACCTAGCAACACCAAGCAGATTCCCCTGGAACCAACTGGAGCCGCGCAATTCAAACAGTCCGCGTATTTTTTGAACAGACCTCGTACTAAATGGAAATTTGTCACCACCTGAAGAAGAACCATTGAAGGTTCGAAAACGTTCATGAAATTTAATTTTTTGAGGTTAATTGCACACTGGTAACAGGCTTCAAGTTACATTATTGATTATATAACATTTAATTTTTTTATAATTTTGTATTTTTTAAGCAATTAATAATTAGACATACATTGAAGAATTTGTTATATTATTCAAAATAAAATTTATCTATCATAGAGTACACACAAATTAATGTTTAACTTTTTAATTCCACTGAATTGTTTAAAAATTAGTAATGAATTTATATTTTCATACAAAATATACATCTTATTTACAATATAGTTATTCATATTTTGGGTACTCTTTGGTTAACGGGATGCCAGTCAATTGATGACATCCGATTTGCATTTATATCTTAATATTCATTCTAATTTAGGTTAAATCATATACGAAGTTAATTTTAATGTAAACTTACCCTTTTGTTTAAGTCTGTATAAAAGTTATGAAAATCAGTCATGAATTTAAACACTGATTGGTAATACGCATTTGATATTGAAAACAATTAGCATATTTTCACATTTGTATAATTGCAAAACTGAAATTTCTACTTCTAGTTGTTTATTTTACACATCACTTGTTATTTTATGTTATTTAGTTGTAAATTAGAAATCAGATTAGTATTCAAAAGTAAAATTACAAAGTTAAAATTTTGGTTGCATCTACAGTTGGCCTATCATACTGGGTCGAAAACATTACTGTTTGTTTAATAAACATTTTTCAGCATAGGTGTTTGATTATTTATTAAGTTAAAATTACACCTTTTTATTTATTTTCAACCTTGTTTGCATAGTGCTGTATCTCACTATTGTGACATTCATAAGCATGTGTTTACGTAAATTATATTTCATCTTGGGGGTGATGTACTGTACCTCAAAGTTAGATACTGTAATGTTTTAATCAAAGATCACCATAATTGTAACTTGTGGTCATTTTTGTTTATTTTTTTTTTATTTAAAATGGATTTTAGAATATGGTATTTGTCAATTAACAATGAAATTGCAATTTGTTTTTTCCTAGAAATTGGAAACTTACATAGTGAGTTAGGAAATAATCCCAGAACAATTGTTGATTGGAATGATTATATGCATTATGTTCGTGCCAATTCTTTAATATCTCTAATCATTGTAAAATTAGGTGGTGCAGACAGAGTTGTTGAGTGATACGAAAGTTGGTTTACACATAGAAAACAAAATATCGAACGTGTTCTTCTGCATCTGCAGCAGTGGGTATTTGGTGGAATTTGTCGTGAATTACAAGAGTGTATTTTAGTCACCTTTCAGCTAAAACATTGATTGATACAATACGAAATAATGTGAAAGTAGTACCAAAAACACAAGTTAGAAGAAGCCGGATACGAAACAAGTAAATCACTGAGAGACACTGAAACCAGATGGCATAATCAAAACATAAAAATAATTGTAGTAAATTCACTTATTTGTAAATTGTTCATTAATTCATCATAACTTATACATATTTCAATATATAAAATAAAACATCAATTTTGCCAAAAATATAGTGAAAATGACTAGTGTCCGGTTAATCAGAGTACCATATTTTGCATTCATATTTGTATTCATATTTACATTCTAAAAACACATTATGTTTCTAGAATAAAATTCTTTTTTATGATATAATTACTTATTTTATGTAAAATAATCATAAATATGTATTTAATGTCACTTGACCAATCAAAATTCTTTCGAAAACTGTCAGTTTGTAGTTAATCATCATCATTAAAAGATAACTTGATTATATCTATATATATAAATGAGGATGTTTGTTTGCTATACACTCCTAGGACGTTCAACTAATTGCTACAAAACTCAGCAGTTATATTCACATACTTTAACTTAGATAATGTCATGCATCCCACCCCAAAATATCTATTGAATTTCTATCTACATTCAATTTGCTAATTTACAGTAGTGGCCAAAAACAGAGCTACCCTTGACATATGTTTTAAAAATGCAACCTCTATTTTGTTGATTACCTACTACATAATTAATATTGTTATAGTTGAAAAAAAAAAAATACTCAATTGAATCAAACAGATTTTATTTTAAATCTTTAAATCTGATTTACAAAAGAAAAAACAAAGTTTTTATATTTTACTGTATACTGTGGCAAAAGTAGAGCTAAAATAGTTTGGGCATGGCCAAAGGGCTGACCATGTGGATTTTCTTCACATTAGTAAAACCTAAATAGGATCCAGCTTCCCATAAAAGTCTTCCTGGAATGCATCCCTTCAACAGGTCACTCATGTGTCACACTGCCATAAGCAAATAAACAAAAATAATTCTAACAAGCAATTATTTATTGTGATAATGCTGGACTGCAACTTTTTGTCACAGTGTTCTCAATTCTTTTAGTGGTGGTCTTGCCCCTGTACATACTTTTCCTGTTAGCAATAGCATCCTATCAGTCATATATCTAACTCCATTCAGGGGAAAACTTTGAATGGAAGTAATGTAATTTCCATTTCAAACTGGAAGTTCGTATATAGATAATCTGGGCCTCCTGACCCTAAGCTTTCCACATCTGATCTCAACTTTCATCTATCTAACTCCTTTCTTGAGATTAAGTAAGGACAGAAGGACGACAATTGGAATTTATAGGTCTACAATTTTTTCAAATTGCAGCCCAATAATTTTTCTATAAATGCAATATTTACAAAAACATATTTCCCATGTAGTTTATACCAGTGCTTTTCAACCTGTGGGTCGCGACCCCAGGGGGATCACAAAGCCTTACACGGGGGGTCGTGGGTAAAAGAAAAAGACAAGTGTTTGTAGGTCCTACACTACACTGGAAAAAAAAACTACAATTTCAGTGAGAAGGCTATAGCTGTTTATTTTATAGTATAATTGGTTTTTCAATCGATATTTAGATCTCAACAGAAAGAAAATTAAATACGCAGTTTTTAAAATCACTGATATAGTTTTAATATGGTCCTGGGGGTCACCAGAAGTTTTTAACTTGCAAAGCGGTTGCATATTCAAGAAGGTTGAAAAACACTGGTTTATGCAATCTGTTGCCAAAATCTAAACACTTTATCATCACATAAAAAAACAATTATTCTAGCATTTTTTTTAAACAAGTTTTATATAAAGTCTTTCAGACATTCAATCACATGCAGGACCATCACAACCTGTCTAATGAATCACTTTTCAAATAATAATAATAGACTGGTATTAATTAGTAGTCATTGAGCATCCTCTCTTCAAAGAGGAGGTCAACAACTACTTTTGTCAAATTACATCAATCCCCCTCTACAATAGTCCTTTCTTTCTATTGGACCAGAAGCATTCGAATAGGAAAATTATATAATATAAGGTTACCAGCAAGCTCAAAATATGTTTTAAGCAGTTTTTGAGGTACCAAGTTTAAATATTTGGCTTTTTTTTTTTTTTTTTT
>NW_019384983.1:964922-970017 GCF_000671375.1 Centruroides sculpturatus | reverse complement strand
AAGATGAGTACAGATGATATAAGTAAACAAATAATAATACATTTTTTCAAATTTCCATTTTGAAAAAAAATTGCTTGGTAAAATTTTCTAATCTTTGCTATTCAAAACACAGAAAACACATCAGAAGACAGCCAGGTATAACTTTTCCCAAAACAAAAAGCTATTAGGAGCAAAACTGCATGCAGATACTATACATTGAACATAGCCAAGGCTAGAAACTGACAAATTTTTTAAGTTTGTTTGTGGCATCATCCTAAAGAGAGAACATCAAGACCTTTGTAGAAATATTTGTGTTTGGACTGGCAATGTCATCATATTTTGTTTTTCTCTCCAAACATTTTGGGAAATTTATCTTTCTTTTTATTTATGTACTTTCCTATGAACCAATTCCATTGTATATTATAGAAAAATTCACAAAATCCTACAGACTTATTTCAAATGACTGTAAAAGTCTATTTTAGCAAATGAATGATTTTAGTTTCACTTCCAATGTAAAACATAACAACACAAATATTTTGAAAGTATTTACAATACTTAAAAGATATTACTATTTACCATCTATTTTCAATATTTCGAATATAACAAACTCTGTATTTCTACATACACGATATACTGGAGTCACACAAGGGTTCTCAGGTGTGTAATATTTTCAATATTTCTTTAATATATAATTGTTGTTCCAAAGAGTAGCATTTTAAATTGTTTTATTGTCGACTGCATTAATAAGAATTACTTTCTTTGTTGTTTGAGAGAAATATTTTAACTCATGTGAATATTTCTGTAAAATATGACGGAATGAGTCTATATAAAGATACAATTGAAATAAAATTTTATTGAGAGAGAATCAAAAAAAATACAAGCAATTATTTATTGTGTCATGGTCACATCAGGTTGCAATTTTTAATCTTCTTTAAATTAGCCAATACGTGTAAAACACTACTTAGATTTAGGCTTTATAAAGACATGTTTTGAAATTTAAGATATCAGTACAATGATGCCTTCTGACATCATGGTTAATAAGTAATAGTTATATTGAGTTGAACAGAAAGTTTTAATGTATCTGTAATGTAACTGTTATAATTAAATCACAATTTCAGATAACCATAGCTATTAAAAGCTGTGGTTATTTGAAATGTGTGATTTAACTATAACAGTTGTGAAATTTAATACAACATTGTTGCTGATCAATATCAGCAACAATGATGTATTAAATTGATGTGAGATATTGTTCTTTGTTTTAGAATGCTTAGTTTAAATTAAACATTTACTTTTAACATAGTAATGTTAAGTGATGTTGATTTACATTTATTTTTAATGCACATGATCATACCCATACTCAATGACAAATGTGATGACAAAAAAAAATAAAAAAAAACAATTTAGAAAAATAAATACCTGGATAATCCAGAAGATAGTCACATGAAATTTTCATAATTTGTCTGAGATTGATGGAATAAATTTGAAATTGATTTGTCCTGTTTCATCATACTTTTCCTGTTAGCAACAGAGTCCTTCCAGTCATTATCTAACTCCTTTCGGGGGAAAATTTTTGAATTGAAATAATGTGACTTCTAGTTTTCATCAAAAGTTCATATATAATTAATCGGGGCCTCCTGCCCCTAAGTGCTTTCTATATTTTGTCTTGATGTTCATGTATCTCGAAATTAAGGAAAGACAGATGGACAGACAACAGTGGGAATTTACAATTTTTTCAAATTGCAGATCAACAATAAAATTCCTAATACTGCAACAAAAGTAATTATTCAATGTATATAATTGCCAACCATGTATCATATCAACATGTAATTTTTGAACTTGTTCAATGTTTTCTTAAGTTAACCAAGTTTCACCAAGTACAGTACAGTGCATTAGCTATATTATATAACTCATATAAAGAGAGATATGGACAAAAGAATCTACATAGAACACGAAGCAGCTGCCACAAATTTTATGTTTTCTTGATAAACACTATTATGTTTAAGTTGAGTCATAAATAAGTTTCATTTTCTAAAAAGAAATTTGCCAATAAAATACATTTTACCTATAACAATAGACTTTAATGTAATAGGGTAAGCAGCACAGTTATTGGCCACTTAGTATTTTATTTTAAAAATTATTTGACAACAGAAAGATTAAATCCAGAAATATTATACAGATATCCCTTGATTAATGTGGTAAATTAATTGCTCGATGATAGTGTATATATTAAAATTGTGTTAATTAAATATGGTATTTATGTTAAATAAAGGCACCTGGTAAAGCAGCATTAATTAAAACTTCTGCCATGTATAAAAAGAGATTACCACAATTAATTTCACACATTAATCAAATTCTATGTTAAGCAAGGGATATGTGTACTCATTGATAAATTCATTTTTTTATAGCCTTTCTACTGTCAACATCTAGATATTACAAATGCTATTTCATCCAAAATGTGTCTTGTTTTATGAAAAAATGGAAAACTGTACAGTTATCAAAAACACAAGCTATTTTGCTACCCACTGACAACAAAATAATCTTTATTGACTCTGATACTGCATAAGCATAATTGGGAATTACAGTAATTAATACATTTTGATAAGTATAAAACCATAACAGATGTATAATGTTGAAGGACTAGTGGAAATGAGAGAAGAGAGGGGGGAAAGAATTAAGATACAACTAAAAAATAAAAGTGATGTGAGAAGTGAAATAAAAATGAAATGGATAAATATATACCATAGAGATAGATGAGATAGGGTTGAAAGAGGAGGAAGAGATTAAATGTCATGTAAAGAGTTAAGATTGTAAGGAGTCAATTCCAAACCATTTTATTTTATTTGGGAATTATTTTTATTTTGTTGTTATATTTATTTTGGAACATTTTATTTTATTTAGGACAGACTACCACACCTCACCCAGGCAAAATTTTAAAACTAAAACTCACCTTACTACTGTGATTGCTGGAGGCAACCAATTATGTCATTGAATTCAGAATGACATCACGGGGAAACTTCCACAGGAAGTTAAAAGAATGATCTCCCACTCCAAATTGTTACCAAAAGGCACAAAAATCATAAAAGATTAAATGTAAGGGCAATGACGCAAATTAAAGATTACTAGAATTAAACAAATGTTACCCACAAGTATGTAAATAGGGTCAATTGGACATAATCATGTAATGTCACCACAAACTATAAGGAGGTGAAACTCGGAATCAAAAGAGGTGATGCTAAGGATTGAGCAATGCAAAAGCAAGGCTTTCAAGTTCCATTGTTGACAGTTAGTCAAATTTAATTTGTACAATTTCTTTGTAAATTTTCAATAGATATCCATTTTATATTTTTGCTTATCAGTTTTGTGGAGTTATAGATAGTTATAATTTAATTTATAAATCCCAAAATGTCAGGAAAAGTTTCTTGTACATATATTATTATTGGTTTTTTGGATTTAATAAAATATCTTTTTATTATATCTTGAATTTTGCTAACTTTATTTCATTATTGTACATAATCGGACTTAGAAGAATAAATAGATTTTTCATTATTATGTATAGTAGTTATTTCGGGTTTTTGATTCATTAACAATTTTTTATTATTTATTGCCTACACAAAGTCCAGGTCTAGCACTCTGAAACCTCCGTTTATGGAATGCACTGTTAGGAAACTATCTGGGCTCTTAATAGAAATAAATAAGGCATTACAAGATGACACAAAATAATGAATGAGGAGTATGAATGGATTTTGAAGACCTGAGTGTAAAACAAGATGGAATGGAATGCTAGAGTAAGAAGGAATTACAAGTCATTCATAAGAGAAACACACTATATGTACACAAAGAGAAATGCTGAAATAGAAAGAAAAGGGTAGAGCTAATAAAAGATGGCACAATAATGAAAGATTAAAACACATATACCAAGCACAAGATGGCACAATAAAGATATAAAATAACAGAATACCAGAAAACATCATTTAACAGTTGTCTGACTGAACGAAGTCAGAAAAGGCAGTAAAAGCATTTAAAAGCAATGCAATTGTTCAAGAGTTTCAGCATTTCGTGGGGCCAGTTGATATCATTACATTGTAGCTCCAGTTGCCTAGTATTATCAAGAATCAGACAGTTCATAATATAGTGTTGAACACTAATTGCTTTAACAAAAATCACACAATAATTAGTGTCCTGTTTGCCAAAACACTGGAGATAGCTGTTAAATTGATTGTGCCCTGCAAGGAACTGGGTTAAGTGAAAGCTTGACTGAATCCAGTGATAATGGAAATGTATATCTAGTGAACTCTACTTTGTCCATAGAAATCCACTCAGACTGTCATTGAATGATCTCCCTCCAGAGTAGTTGTTTAATATGAGTGACAAGTAACAGATTACAATCTGGGGACTATACGATCTTCCACAGTACAAGCAAATTCATCTGCCATCTTATTTCTCCAATTGCCAGTGTTCCCTCACCCAGTAGAGTGAGTATTAATTGATGCTGGAGATATACATGTTTAGAATGTTTCTGATAAATGGGTTTAGGATGTCTTTATTCTGCAAGGCCAGGATGGAGCTATCAGAGAAGACCGCCACTCATTAGTGAGAGTATGTTATCTCACACCACTGAATGGTTTGATGAATTGCAAGTAATTCCTCTTGAAATACAGAGCAATCAAAAAGTAAAGTGCCAGACCCACAGTGGATCTCCATTCCATTGAGATAGGTCACAAGTAGGGATTGTATACCGGTTTACCGGTTAACCGATAAATTGATAAAAAAAACATTTGGTAAACTTACCGGTAAATTTTTTAAATTTACCGGTAATTCGATAAACAAAAATCCATACTAGAAATTTTTATGTAGAAAATATTGTATTTATAGATATTTAAGAGAGCTAAAGGAACATTGAAAAAAAAAAAAAAAAACAGGTAAGTGTAAGCAACAATATACCTAATCATTAATTTTATGTGAGATATTTTTTGTTTAATTTTAATTTAAACTTTCTTGTGTTTGAGAGGCGCTGTAAATTGTACAGAAAGCTCTAGTTAGCTTATGTGATTTGTGCTTTGCAGTTTTTTGAGATTTTTAAAGGTTTAAAATCTTTACAATCAACGTTTTTTTTAAA
>NW_019384983.1:946136-964068 GCF_000671375.1 Centruroides sculpturatus | reverse complement strand
TTTTAAAAAATGCTAATCAATAAAATGGTATTAGGTACTATATATTATTTCTGTTGTATTTTTATTTTTCTGTATTATTTTATTTCTGTTTATTTCTATATTTATTATTATAGTTTGTTTAGAATAACACTTTAATTTTTATATTTTTTATATTTGATATCTTTGAAATAAAAATGTGAAATGGAAATCATAATGACTTATATTTTTTATCACCTTAATTTTATTTTTCAAGAAAAAATTTACCGGTAATTTACCGGTAAACTGGTATTTTAATTTTTATTTGTAAAAAAAATAGTCGGTAAATTTACAATCCCTAGTCACAAGTGCACAGCCAGTTCCAGTGTCTTTGAACCATTAGTGTAATTTCTATTTCACATGTCAGGTCATACAGAGTGAAATCCATACCAGAAGGCAGGATGAGGAAGCTTGTTGAAACAAGTTTTAGTTTTATAGGAGCAGGCAGGGCAGGGAAGTTCATGAAAGAGACAGTGATGTCATTTCTTTTGGCAACAAGACAGCAAGATCCAGCATAGCTCAAGCAAAGATGGATTAGCATTTTGCCCAAGACTTGCAAGGACATGGTTCAGGCTGTTCAATACGATTGAGTAAGGAGCAAAAGTGCCCTTCTTTGGATAGTTTGCAAATGTTGCTCTTCTGAGACTGTTGGCCGGTGTGCTGTCAGATGGTCAAAGTGTATGTATGTGATGATTGAGATAAAGATAGCATTGTAGATGGAATTGAGAATAATGTGATTGAAGCCCCAGTTGTTCTTGACCAATTTGAGAGTTAAAAATGAGACAAATTTTCTCAGTGACATACTAAATGTGTTTGCTCCAAGAAAGCTTATGATCAAGTATGACACAAAGAAACTTGAGGTACTTTACCATTTTGACTGTGCCCACCTTTCTTATGCAAGGTGGGCACAAAATATCTTAGAGATGTGGGTGTGAGGCCTATTAAATATGATTCCTTCAGTTTTATGAATATTAAATTAAAGTCTATGTTTGTGTGTCTCTAGTTAAATTAAAACTTGTTAGCTTTGCTCTAATCACCAACCCACAATACGATGTCAGTTGCTTACAATTCTAGATCTCTTCTGAGTTTCCTGGGATAACAAGGCATCATCTGCATTAGTAACAACACTTGCCTGATCACCAGGAATGTTCCTCAGAAAATAGTCAAAAAGAATGCCCCAAAACAGAGGACTATGTACAGAACACTAAGGGAAGCCACACTGGACACGCTGGACTGAGTATGTGAAAATAACATCTCCTGATCTCAGCAATGTCCTCATATTATTGTGGAAGTCAAATGATACACATTGGACAAATACCCATTATACCTGTTTAACTGCCATCAACTGCATTGATGGCATTTAACTGCATTCTCTAAATCCAATTTAATACTTAATGTATTTGTGATCTTAAAGTAAGTCATGAATTTTTGCATAAAGAGTCAAGAGTATGTTCACTGTGCTTGTTTGTCTTCAAAAGCCAAATTGTAAGGAGTGTCTCCAAGAACCAGTATAGTCTATTGTGAAATAGCTTATCAAGAACCTTGCCATAGCATAAACAAGTGTAGACAGACATCAGAAGATTTAGACAAATTTTCCAGTCTTCTGACAATATCAGCTGTTAGTCCATCTGGGTTAGGAGGCTTCCTGGTGTTGGATCTCTAAATGATGTCATTGGTTTCCTGGTAAGTGAACAACGGGGCCAGGGATTCTTCATTTCTAATCTGTCTCTGCTCATCCATATCTTCACATTTATCATCAGTGGGCAGAAGTGTTAGGGTATCCATTGTGGTGGCCAAGTCCTATCACCACAATGGATCCATTGCCATGGCAAATGTCCAATACAACACTAGAGAGACATTTGATTTTGTTTGTGTATAATTTGAAGATAAACCCCAGGGATCATTGTTGCTTTGGATGAAAAACCTATTCCAGGAAGTCAGTTTTGCCTCTTTAATGGCAGCCTTGTAGCACCATTGAAAGCTCAAATATTTGTTTTGTATAAAGGATAACAACGATTCCTACATCTTTTAACATATAAGCATTAAATTATATATGTATGTCACTAAATTGACAAGCGCTTTCGACGATACACACTTTCGTCTTCTTCAGGTCATTAGAAGATATAAGATCCTTTTTCAAATACAAACATTTGCAAGAACAAAAATCTTGTATATATCTGAGAAGCCCTCATCACCAACATATTAAAGCCCTGCAACACTCCCACACTTGATTTGCCCCCTTTGTGGATCAATTTGTACAGCTATATAAAACATCGCAATAAATCCATAATATAGAGGTGCCTAACGCATGCGCATTATAAACGCGCGTGTTTTTGTTTAAATATCTTCTTATGTTCTACCGTTACTGTTATTCCAAAATGTTAATTATGATTGGAATCTTTTAAAAATTTTTGTATTCAAAAAAGAATCTTATATCTTCTAATGACCTGAAGAAGACGAAAGTGTGTATCGTCGAAAGCGCTTGTCAATTTAGTGACATACATATATAATTTAACGCTTATATGTTAAAAGTTTTTTGTAACAAATGATTAGCGTGCTGTCTATCACTTATTATAGATTCCTACATCTATACACCAACCAAAGTCGAATATTATCAGGCTAGAAACAGCTATAACATTAATAATTTATAAGACAAATTGGCACTAGAGTTAGGTGCCATTTCTTGATAAATTTAATAATTATAATTTAATTAAATAAACAGCCTGATAATATTCAGCTTTGATTGGTGTATAGCTTTAAATGTATCAGGTTTAGTAATGATGTTTGATTCCTACATCTCTGGAATCTTCAGCACAAAGCATTATTAATACCATGTAGCTGCACCAATTCTTCTGTCCACCAAAGGACAGTCAAAGTTTACCATTCTTAAGGATCACCTTTTCACATGCTTGAGAAATCTTTTCTATGATAATGATGTTTTCAAAGCAATCTAAATCTTTAAGATATTGGAGCAGTTTCCACTTTTACTGGAAAATCAGAACTCTTGTTGCTTCCATAATATCTATTCCTTACTCAAATTCTCAGAATGTGTTATAACACATACAAGTGTAATTCCCTCTATATAATGAATAATGTACAAGATTTCCAAAAAAAAAAACTGACAGATTACAAAAAATACTATGTATTTAAGGAAAGGTCAACACATGGTTTTCAATAATTGTCAGCAAAACAAAGATTTTTCCTGCATTATAAAAATATAATCCTTTGCTGCATGTATAATTTTGAAATGAAGTTGCTCCTAATCAATGGATGGAAAATAAACCAATTCAGTTTCTACCAATCCCTCTTTGAACTTTTTCTTGTGGAGTTAACTGAAGGACCTGGTTTACACCTATTACATATAGTGAAACATTAAAAGACATAAGCACAGTTGGAACCATCACGGTACTTATGGGTTAAGAGGACGCCAGTCAGAAATAGCGTTTTTTCCGAATAATGCAATTTTTTATTTGTCAAATTTAATACAATTGTTAAATTAAACAATAAATTACGATTTATAAAGATATAACAAAATCTCACAAATTCTAATAATAAACCACTTGAATATGCAAATTGTTTTGTAGTGTATACAGCAAATATGGCAAATAGATGATATCTATAATCATCCTAATTGATTTTTTTTTTTCATTTTTACAACCTCATCAGTAAATTTTCTTTTTAGATTTAAATTTACTAGTCTATTGTTATTTTGATATTTTCATTCAAAATCGCGACTTTGATCGCTATTTCCGACTGGTGTCTTCTTAACCCATAAGTACCAAACTTTTTTTGATATTATATACATAGTTAATAATGATATCAATATATTATTTATTTTCTTATAAGCAATTAATACAGTATATGTACTGTATATGCATTATCATTATTGTAAAATAAATGGCAGCTAACAATAGTTGCATCATAACAGACAATAACAAAATTACTTTTATCATCTTAATTGATGAACGTATACCATTTATTTATTTAGCATAACGAAGCATAACTGTAACAAATAACGCAACATCCAAACAAAAAAAGCTTTCAGCTGTTTTATGACAACACAGAGAATATTTCAAATGCTCCATTTGTATCGAAAATAATTCAATTTTCGTGAAATATTTTTATTAATTAGCAAAATATTAAAGGAAAATTCACAAAGGCTTTTTTGTTTGATCATTATACAAAAGAGAAATTAGTAAATAGAAAAACCCACCTTTCAGGATATTTAGCTTTAGAATGCATGATATCGCCATTAGCGATACATTCGCGACAGTAGAAAATTTTTCTAGAACGAAGGCAAAGAGGACACTTTTCGTAAATGATGCTGGTTTTTCCATTGTTTGAACCAGTTAGTGAAGATAAATTAAAATCAATAGGAGCTGAGTTACTCTCTTCGCTACTCGAAGTAGCCATTGAATTTTTAAATAGCGCCACCTGCTCATTTCAAATATATATACAGTATTTTTTTTTTAAAGTAATTGTTTATTATAATACTGTATTTACTTGCTATTTAGGGAACATAAATAGAAATTAAATTAATTTTGATGTTAGAATTCTTTTAAAAGAATAGCCAAATTGTAAGGAGTGTCTCCAAGAACCAGTATAGTCTATTGTGAAATAGCTTATCAAGAACCTTGCCATAGCATAAACAAGTGTAGACAGACATCAGAAGATTTAGACAAATTTTCCAGTCTTCTGACAATATCAGCTGTTAGTCCATCTGGGTTAGGAGGCTTCCTGGTGTTGGATCTCTAAATGATGTCATTGGTTTCCTGGTAAGTGAACAACGGGGCCAGGGATTCTTCATTTCTAATCTGTCTCTGCTCATCCATATCTTCACATTTATCATCAGTGGGCAGAAGTGTTAGGGTATCCATTGTGGTGGCCAAGTCCTATCACCACAATGGATCCATTGCCATGGCAAATGTCCAATACAACACTAGAGAGACATTTGATTTTGTTTGTGTATAATTTGAAGATAAACCCCAGGGATCATTGTTGCTTTGGATGAAAAACCTATTCCAGGAAGTCAGTTTTGCCTCTTTAATGGCAGCCTTGTAGCACCATTGAAAGCTCAAATATTTGTTTTGTATAAAGGATAACAACGATTCCTACATCTTTTAACATATAAGCATTAAATTATATATGTATGTCACTAAATTGACAAGCGCTTTCGACGATACACACTTTCGTCTTCTTCAGGTCATTAGAAGATATAAGATCCTTTTTCAAATACAAACATTTGCAAGAACAAAAATCTTGTATATATCTGAGAAGCCCTCATCACCAACATATTAAAGCCCTGCAACACTCCCACACTTGATTTGCCCCCTTTGTGGATCAATTTGTACAGCTATATAAAACATCGCAATAAATCCATAATATAGAGGTGCCTAACGCATGCGCATTATAAACGCGCGTGTTTTTGTTTAAATATCTTCTTATGTTCTACCGTTACTGTTATTCCAAAATGTTAATTATGATTGGAATCTTTTAAAAATTTTTGTATTCAAAAAAGAATCTTATATCTTCTAATGACCTGAAGAAGACGAAAGTGTGTATCGTCGAAAGCGCTTGTCAATTTAGTGACATACATATATAATTTAATGCTTATATGTTAAAAGATGTAGGAATCGTTGTTATCCTTTATACAAAACAAATATTTGAGCTTTCAATGGTGCTACAAGGCTGCCATTAAAGAGGCAAAACTGACTTCCTGGAAGAGGTTTTTCATCCAAAGCAACAATGATCCCTGGGGTTTATCTTCAAATTATACACAAACAAAATCAAATGTCTCTCTAGTGTTGTATTGGACATTTGCCATGGCAATGGATCCATTGTGGTGATAGGACTTGGCCACCACAATGGATACCCTAACACTTCTGCCCACTGATGATAAATGTGAAGATATGGATGAGCAGAGACAGATTAGAAATGAAGAATCCCTGGCCCCGTTGTTCACTTACCAGGAAACCAATGACATCATTTAGAGATCCAACACCAGGAAGCCTCCTAACCCAGATGGACTAACAGCTGATATTGTCAGAAGACTGGAAAATTTGTCTAAATCTTCTGATGTCTGTCTACACTTGTTTATGCTATGGCAAGGTTCTTGATAAGCTATTTCACAATAGACTATACTGGTTCTTGGAGACACTCCTTACAATTTGGCTTTTGAAGACAAACAAGCACAGTGAACATACTCTTGACTCTTTATGCAAAAATTCATGACTTACTTTAAGATCACAAATACATTAAGTATTAAATTGGATTTAGAGAATGCAGTTAAATGCCATCAATGCAGTTGATGGCAGTTAAACAGGTATAATGGGTATTTGTCCAATGTGTATCATTTGACTTCCACAATAATATGAGGACATTGCTGAGATCAGGAGATGTTATTTTCACATACTCAGTCCAGCGTGTCCAGTGTGGCTTCCCTTAGTGTTCTGTACATAGTCCTCTGTTTTGGGGCATTCTTTTTGACTATTTTCTGAGGAACATTCCTGGTGATCAGGCAAGTGTTGTTACTAATGCAGATGATGCCTTGTTATCCCAGGAAACTCAGAAGAGATCTAGAATTGTAAGCAACTGACATCGTATTGTGGGTTGGTGATTAGAGCAAAGCTAACAAGTTTTAATATAACTAGAGACNGAAGCTGCATAACATTTCGGCGAATGGAGTCCAACAAAAGAGCATGTTGCAAACTTTCGTGGTGAAGCCGGGAAAATTTTGTAACTCGTTGCTGGATTTTCTAAACAAGATATTTAATAATTATATTAATTATTGTATAAATATTAGCAAAAAGAGAATGATATTGATAAATTTTAAGCCAAAGCTGCACTTTTCTAATGATAGTGTTTTCAAAAAATGTTCTAAACCAAAAATTTTGCGAGGAAACATCTACTTATGTCGTAACATTCTCTATTGTTGACCTGTTATCAAAATCGACGCACACGTGCATTATCTGAATAGAGTCGTGCGAAAAATTATCACTGTATTATGAGTTTGCAAATTATCGTCCAATAAAATAGCAATATTTTTAGATCGATAATTGGTTACAACCATCCAATAACAGATGATTAGATAAAAACGTACTTTATCACTTTAACTTCTGTGAGATTAAAGTTTAAATTCCAAGTTTGAAATTTGTTTTTCATTATAATTTTGAATATTTAATTCTATGGGCTAAGTGTACAAAACCATTGACACTGATTATTACCAGTGTTATAATCTCTGTTTCTTCAATATAAACCAGCTAAGGGTTTAAAAAAGACTAAAATAAACCAAATTTTTACGTCATTAAATCAAAAAATAAACCATTTTAAAAGCAATGAAAAATAACTCCCTCGTGTAAATTAAATTAAAATATTACCTACAATACATAAAAAATATTAGTGCAATTACAAAATTAGTTTTATTCAATTCATTATTACTTACAAAAAATAAAAAATAAATCGAGGGGACAAGAGTAATTAGTTGGTCTAGATCGTACTATTGCTTATATTTTGACAAAAAGAAAGAAGTAATAAAATAGCACGAGTCCTTTATCTGTAAGCAAACGAAACTATAATTAAAGCGACTCGTCACTCTGCACTTGCAAAGCACTAAATTCTTACCTTTGTTCCGAAACTTCCTTATCTTAAATAATAATAAACGGTCGATGCGGTAGGATATACATTTATACGTGCCACTTTTAATATACTTAAGAATATTCCTGTATTTAACAAAAAAAAAAAATAACCAAAAAAAAAATTAATAGAACTCAATTGGAATTTTTCCCATAGACTCACAATGGGAATCCGAAATCAAGGTAGTGTTGTTATTAATTGTTTTCTTAAAAGAATTTTTGTGCAAGGTATAATACGTTAAATTAAGATATGTAGGTTCGATTTTTCGAGTAAAATAGGGAAAGAGATGGATGTGTGTTTAAAAAAATTTGACAAGAGCTTTGTCGTATTTTGAATGCCATGTAGCACGCGCTCGTTTGTTAAGGATATTTAGAATGAAAAAGTTTTCTATTGACTTAACATGGGAATGACCTTAGACCCCCCGAAATCTCCCTTCTAGGTCGAACTTTAAAGTTTGGCCACCGTCATGATAGCCCAGGCTTCACAGAACGAANAGGGGGCGGCGAAATTTTCCTCCGCCCCGGGCGGCTGACACCCATGCTACGCCACTATTTCGGGGGTAGTCCTTCCGGATATGTAGGAACCCGTCTCTGATCCTGGCCGAATTCATAATGGGTTTGCGAAAAAGAGGCTCTCTTAGTGTCGACAGGGTGAAAAGAGTTTAGAAAAGTGACGAATTATCATGTGTTAGTATTACTTTTAAAAAACTTTTGTTAAGTTAGTTATTCTTTACTCTTTCTTGTCGTGTGGGTATTAAGAAGGCCTTTTTAACTATATGATGGGTTTGATAAGGCCCACCCTACTTTATAAGGGACGGGCCCGACATATCCGGAACAGTCTATCCTAAAAAAATTCCGGGTTTTTTGACTTCTTAAAGTCGATTCCTGGTTTTCCAGGATGATTTCCTAATGGTCAGGCTTGTAGAGTGATGCCTCGACCATCCGAGCATTTTTACAATTGACTGTGTCAACTTGATATCTCAAAATTTCAAAAGTAACAAATCGAAAAGTAAATCTATATTGTTTAATACATATTAAGGTGAAGAGCATATATTTCAAATTAAAAACTTATTAAAAATATAATTAAAAATTGCAGCTCGGCATCGTGACGACGTCACAATAAATAATTGCTCGTTAGTATTTAAATTCTTTTCTTCCCTCTTATTAAAGCTTAAGTTTTGTTCAAAATCTATGACAAAAACTGATTAGTTCACTTTGCTCTAACTCAGCTGTAAAAGAGTTTAGATATTCTAAAAAAACCCTTAACTTTTAGAAAAATTTACAGTATTTTTAATAATGATTTAAAAATTACTTTTGAAAGATGTTTGATTAGATTTATTTTTATTTTAAAATTTATAAAATGCAATAATTTATTTCCTAAAGATCAATGTGTTTTTGAATGTTTTTAAAATTAATAACAAAATAAATTCTCAATTTCTCAATTTATACTTTCTCAAAAAAGCATTCAGTCATACTTGACGGGGATATCTAGTAATAATAATAATAATAATGAAACGTGTCCTAGGAAATCTTCTCCAAAAAAGGTGGAGAAAAACCTGAAGCGGCATAACATTTCGGCGAATGGAGTCCGACAAAAGAGCATGTTGCAAACTTTCGTGGTGAAGCCGGGAAAATTTTGTAACTCGTTGCTGGATTTTCTAAACAAGATATTTAATAATTATATTAATTATTGTATAAATATTAGCAAAAAGAGAATGATATTAATAAATTTTAAGCCAAAGCTGCACTTTTCTAATGATAGTGTTTTCAAAAAATGTTCTAAACCAAAAATTTTGCGAGGAAACATCTACTTATGTCGTAACATTCTCTATTGTTGACCTGTTATCAAAATCGACGCACACGTGCATTATCTGAATAGAGTCGTGCGAAAAATTATCACTGTATTATGAGTTTGCAAATTATCGTCCAATAAAATAGCAATATTTTTAGATCGATAATTGGTTACAACCATCCAATAACAGATGATTAGATAAAAACGTACTTTATCACTTTAACTTCTGTGAGATTAAAGTTTAAATTCCAAGTTTGAAATTTGTTTTTCATTATAATTTTGAATATTTAATTCTATGGGCTAAGTGTACAAAACCATTGACACTGATTATTACCAGTGTTATCATCTCTGTTTCTTCAATATAAACCAGCTAAGGGTTTAAAAAAGACTAAAATAAACCAAATTTTTACGTCATTAAATCAAAAAATAAACCATTTTAAAAGCAATGAAAAATAACTCCCTCGTGTAAATTAAATTAAAATATTACCTACAATACATAAAAAATATTAGTGCAATTACAAAATTAGTTTTATTCAATTCATTATTACTTACAAAAAATAAAAAATAAATCGAGGGGACAAGAGTAATTAGTTGGTCTAGATCGTACTATTGCTTATATTTTGACAAAAAGAAAGAAGTAATAAAATAGCACGAGTCCTTTATCTGTAAGCAAACGAAACTATAATTAAAGCGACTCGTCACTCTGCACTTGCAAAGCACTAAATTCTTACCTTTGTTCCGAAACTTCCTTATCTTAAATAATAATAAACGGTCGATGCGGTAGGATATACATTTATACGTGCCACTTTTAATATACTTAAGAATATTCCTGTATTTAACAAAAAAAAAAACAATTAAAAAAAAATTAATAGAACTCGATTGGAATTTTTCCCATGGACTCACAATGGGAATCCGAAATCAAGGTAGTGTTGTTATTAATTGTTTTCTTAAAAGAATTTTTGTGCAAGGTATAATACGTTAAATTAAGATATGTAGGTTCGATTTTTCGAGTAAAATAGGGAAAGAGATGGATGTGTGTTTAAAAAAATTTGACAAGAGCTTTGTCGTATTTTGAATGCCATGTAGCACGCGCTCGTTTGTTAAGGATATTTAGAATGAAAAAGTTTTCTATTGACTTAACATGGGAATGACCTTAGACCCCCCGAAATCTCCCTTCTAGGTCGAACTTTAAAGTTTGGCCACCGTCATGATAGCCCAGGCTTCACAGAACGAAGTTCTGTGAGGCTTAGGCTGGGATGAAAAACATTCTTTTAACCGTAGATCCATACAAAAATGAATCTTGATCTTCGCGATTAATTAAAATTAAGGGAACTAAATTATAAAAGAAAAGGAAAAAATGAAATTCTTTTAATATTAAAACTATTCAGTAAAAAGGAGAAAAATTAGTAAATTAAATTATTTATAAGACAAGACGAACAAAAAAGGAAATATTAGTTAAGGTACAAGGTTCGTTCAACACCAAACCAAAGACGATGTCGAATTGTATTAATAAACAATCGTTTTTCTCTGGAATCGATCTGGTCCAATTTCATTTGGTAACAGAGAATGACCAATCAGGATCAAGAAAGGGGATCAATAACCAATAAATTAACGATTTGCGAGGCCACATGCTATTTAAATCTAGGTCACAAGGACACTTCGTTCTTTGCCGTGGTGTCTCGCAAGGCCATGTCCCTCGCTGGGGTGTTTCTATCATCGTCCTTTGCCGATGTATCCTCCGAGAGTTATAGATCTTTGTTGAGAGAAACTTCAGAAATTCCGATCTGCCTTCCCGGACATCGTTTCCTGTTCGAGAACTGGACTTGGAATGCAACATCCGGTCAGCAATGGGAACCACCTTCGTCGCCGGACTTTCCACTTCTTTTTTTGAAGACTACGCGCTGAATCTACAAGGACTTTAACCCTTCGTGACTATAGTACTTTTTTAAGTTAATTGTGTAATAAACGGGTTGTGTTGTTTGTAAACGAGGCATCGACCTCACATGTCGTTGATTGTTACCGCTCGGCAGCCCAGACGGCAATGGAGACGGTAATGGTACATCATCTTATAAGCGTTATTTCGTTTTGAAATTGTTCCCTCCGATCCCCTCACAGTTCGAATCAGCCGAGTCATTATTTTGCAAGACGTGTTTCGGCGATTTGTCAGTTTGAGTCGTTAGCAAGAAAGCTTGCACGCTGCGTTTCAATTAAAATTTTTTGTATTAAAATAAAAAAAACCATACTAAGATGGCAAAATAATGCTACTGTGAAATCCGCGATTTTTACGCCGATGTCGGAAAAATCTTTATAAACAACTCCGGGGAAAAATCCACTCTTGGTGAGAAGTATATCGGAGGTCACCGATTGTTTTCACATTATGGTGGGAAAGTTGACAGTTAGTTGATCGGAATGCACCGTAAGTGTCAACAGAAGTCGATCACGTGACTCATTTCCCACGAATAACGTATAAAAGCTCGAGTCCCCGGAAGCTCCGAGCGATCCCTCGGAAGTTATACTTGGTAGATGTGTCTCCATACTCCGGACCGAAAGGACATACGACCAACCACAGCCATTTGAACTTCCATCGCCATTANCGTTGTAGTTCAGTTTATAGTCATTTTTAAACTCTAATTATGGCTTCTACCAACGTTCAAAAACTTACATGTCCCGATGGTTCTTGCACTCTCACTGTTTTATGTGATCCCAATAGCAAGTGTCACGAAGAAGGATGTAGAGCTGCCATCACTTGCGGAGATTACAGTTCGTCTATAGGAGATAAACATCGTGGATGCTGCGACGTATTGTTATCTTGTGATAAGAATGCTTCCAAATGCGGTACCAAAATATCTTGCGGTAACTGCAAAGTCAATATATCCTGCGGTAAAAATGGAAAAAGATGCGAAAAATGTGACGTAGTCGTCAATTGCAAGAAAAACGACGAGTGTGAAGTAGAAATAAATTGCGGAAAAGAAGGCAACAAAGAGTGCAATGTCAAAGTCTCTTGTAAGAAGAAGGAGGACGGAAGCTGTGATTGTAATATTAACGCTTCGTGTGGAAAGGATTGCGAATGCTGCGATATTAAAATGTCCTGTGAAGGTGGAGAAAAGAGTTGCTGTCATTAATATTAATCTCTGACTGAATAAATTGTATTCAGTTAATCAAAATATCAGAATTAAGTCATTCTTAGTGTGAAAGCCATGTTTCTTCTATTTCTTTTTGGTCCGTAACTGACCTAGTGACTAAAACCAGCGAACACGGATGGTTGGTTTGCGTTGGTGCCCAATGAACGGGTTGGTTCGTGAAGATTTCCGGGTTTTCGTCACGTGCTTAACACCTAGAGGTTAATTGTTTATATAAAGTTCTCTCAGGAGACCTCGCCTTCGTTGCGTTGCTTTGTATCAGCAAACCAAGCTAATTTCTTTTCATAAGTTGATTTCTTTCGTTTAAAATGATTTCGCAACAAACAAAGAAACTAAAAACTAACATACCTTTATTAAATAAATTTAAAAATCATGTACCTTTTTATATTTTAGGTCTATATGTCTAACATCATTTTTATGTAAATTATGCAATTTTTTTATTTCCGTAAAAAGTTAATTCTTTAAATATTTATTGTAAGAACAGTTCCTTTTTAGTTGATATTAAACACTTTTATCAAACACAAATAAGTAGTAAAAGAAAATGGTAAAATAAGGACTAAATTTTTAAATAGATTTATTCTTTCTCTAACTGCACATGTTTATTTGTAATTAGTGAAGAAGGTGAAAAATTATAATTAGCATTGGGTTAGTTCATTTTAGTGTACTTTAATGGAGATTGATAAAACCATACGTCTTTTTTTTCTTCTTCTTCTTAATTCGTAAACAAGAATTTTTAATAAATATAT
Source organism: Centruroides sculpturatus (assembly GCF_000671375.1). Lineage (NCBI taxonomy): Eukaryota > Metazoa > Arthropoda > Arachnida > Scorpiones > Buthidae > Centruroides > Centruroides sculpturatus. Next base: position 950,744 of record NW_019384983.1, on the reverse strand, counting down.
AACAGAAGATAATAATGTTGATATAATTAATCACAATAAGTAAATTAACCACACGCACTCGACACCTTTTCAAGATAAAGCGAATTCCAAGAGGGCATACGTGCATTCATAAACAATTCTATCAGCCGTCAATAACGCAAAAATGAACTAGCCCAAGGGCCAATTCTAGTTGCGCCAACCATACTTGTTTTTTCACTATTATCTCCATGTCAGATGGTGCGAAAAGATACTACTAAATTTTCTATACATTTGTGCTCATTGAATATTAAATATACCAATAATTTAGCTTAGTTTTCCTTATTGTAGTTATACTCTTTAAGATTGTGATATTGTGGTAAAAATAATGTTTGAGAACGCTTAACGAAAAAGTGCATGAGAAATGCTCACGCAGAACATGCAGATGATACCAGAAGCTTTTTCTTTGGAGAGATGTTCGAATATATTTTCTTCTTAAACTAATTATTTAATTAAACAATATACATTTAATCATTACTGGATCTGGAATTTTTCTTAAAAACAACACACCCATAATATTAATAAATATTTACCATCACAAGTTCTTTACACGTGTTTTTCGCAATTGAAAACTATCCATCAATACAGAACAACTCTAAAGTGAAGCTAGCATTACAGGAGCTCTACAATTAAAGACAGCTAATGGAATTGCAATTAGAAAAATTCTTGCCTACTTACTCTTCACATTTAAGTTAATCATTTCTTCACGAAATATGTTGGGCTCATAGTAAATTCATCAAAATTAAATATATTTTAATTTCTATTCGGAAACTGATCAACATGCAAAAATTTTAAATCTCTAAATATTACACAATTAATGTAAATTATAAATTGTACAAAAAAAAAATGTTATCCAGAAATTATTTTATTGGTAGAAGTTTAAAATGTGCACGAATTAAACTTCGGATACATTCGTTTTAAGCTATTGTTATAATAATAAATCAAAATCCATCGGTATGGTTTTTATCGAATTATATTTTTATATTTTATTCGGATAATTCGAAAACAAAATGAAATAAATAATTTAAAATTAGGCATTTTGAAATAATTTTAATAAATTTTTAGAGATTTTTATTGTAATTAAAAAAATTCATTTTCAAATTTTGCTTTAGACAATTAAACTCAGACAAGTGCACATAAAAGTGATTTTGTAATTTAGTTTATACTTTGAAGTTTGTAATCGTTATACCTCATATATAATAAACAATAGAGTTTTTTAAACTTTATTATACAATCTTTCTTAAATCAAAGTATATTTCAAATAATTAATACCACCAAATTAAGTTTAACATATTAGATTTTTACTGCTATGGTGAAAAACGTTTAAAATGCACAACAACCCTGTCACGTCCTTTGAGGTATACTAGTGATGCGACAAAAAAGGCATTTGACATTGACCGATATCGGCACCCTCGGGATTTGGCAGCCCGCGTGCATTCACCGTGCAGTCACTCGTAGGGAGCTATTTGAAAAAACGGATTGTTTTAAGATTTAAAAAGTAAAGAAGATCTTATGTTATTTTTATGTACGCTTCTTTACAAAGCTATATTTAATTATAATTTTCTTTAAAAGTATATTCATACAATTGAAGAATATTTTGTACCAGGTATGTACCGGTACATCCACCACACATTTTATTTCACCAAATACATTTAGAGAAGTCTACGGTTTTTACCGGCTTATCGAACAAACGATACGAATGGACCCTTGACCATCACTGACGCGCAATTAACTGATTGCCCCTGGAAGTCGGCTTCTTACAGAAACACAGCTTCCCTACTATCAAATGTCACGGCACGCCACTGATTTATATGATCATCACCCAAGTAATTTTTAATAAATGGTGTTCGGTATCATTCATATTAGTTCAGAAAAAAGTGTATGTTTGGGCAGGGGGAGCGTGTGTGTAACGTTTTTTTGTTATTTGATTGGTTGTTCTTTTTGGAACGAGCGGGGCAAAAGAGGAAAGATGGCGTCTACGTATCGCATGGTATGAAGTCGTTTTTTTTTATCTGTTTAACTTGTATTGGTGCAGTTTATATTAAAAGTAGCTAGGAGAATTTATGCTTCGTTGTATCATTTGTCCGGAAACATTGCGAAGGCTCATTGACAAATGGTTTTAGGAAAACAAAAATTTTAAGTGTCAATTTATTCATTTATACGAATTAATTCAGATCATTAATAAAAATTTTATCATGGAATGTAAAACTGATAACTACGAGCTTAGAAATACATAAAAGTGACAATCAGCGTTGCTATTTCTTCAAGTTTGATTCCGGGCTCAAGCTTAATGATGATTTCTCCATGTTTGGAATCTTTTTACATTTCAGTTATTCAAATTTTTTTTATTAATTTTTAAGCAATTTAGTTAGGAAACTTATTCAGAGTCGATCGGATCCTCGAGACGGCAAGCGCTCTGAGAATTCGGGATTAATTAAATCCGAAGAAGCGACACCTGGAATTTTTAAATAAAATGGAATGTAGTGAGTGTGGTTTATAAAATATACCGGTACAATACTTGTGTTTTCTATTCATAATTAGATATTATTAGTTAAAAGTGAAAATAAAGTAGAATTATGAACAGACACGTTGATTAAAAATGAATTATTCTATAAAAAATTAATATTATAAGATTATGAGATGGAATTAGGAACAAAATAAAACATAGGGGGACTTAAAATTTCTGATCTGTGACAGTTAATAACGTATATAGAATTATTTAGATTTAATGTTCGTTTCTGAACCACTCATTATAACATAGTTAACGGTATTTTCCACTCATCTTTCTGTTTCCATTCCTTAAAATCACTAAATGAATTAAATGTCTGATTATACCGTAATTACATGTAGCAATATCGTGAAGCTCTCTGAAGTGTATCAGTACTTCTTCATTTATTAAATTCACCTGAATACAAACTACATTTAAATAACTTTATAACTTCATCATTCCTATTACAGTCCTTCCTTTTATGCTTCTTTTTCGTGTGTCAGCTTAAACTTTGCTTATGCTCGTATTTAAATTGCATATACTGCATTCCATTTTCAACGAAACACTGAAACAAAAACCCAGTTGGCTCCATTGGCGCTGTTCGCCGTAACGGCAGGATTTAGAACTAGTGTTTACCAGAGAGCTAGGCTCTTGTGCATCCCAGGGATTCACTTCCTACGCGCCGTCTCTCAAATCTCTTCCATCCCGAATCCGATCGACCGCTCGCGTGACCTCATAACAACAACAACAACACTGACATTAAACAAAAACAGCCCTAGTTGCTGTGCTGTCTTCTATCCTAACGTCGAGTGGTGCGGAAACCAAGGGTGAGCTTCGCTCATTATGACAATTATAGAACTGAGTGATGAAAGGAGATTAACAGATGATGAACACAGATGTATTTTAAAACACTTCATCAAGTCATCTTTAAAAAAGTTGATTTTTCTGTCGACCCATTTAATATTTTGTACTATATATATATATAATATAACCTATTATATAATTTTTAAAAGACATTTAAAGCGTGCAATGCCATAATGTTGTAAATGTCATTTTTCTAAATACGTTCTTTGAAGAATTGAATTCTAAATGCAATGTTTTCTGCCACAAAAGAATATTGTGGCGATATTGGCAGTGGAAGTGTAAGTATTTTGAAGATGAATTTATGTGAAAATATAACATCTATATAAGTGCCAGAGTGCAAGTCACGTGACTTTTGGCGCATAAAACGGTTTATATTTACATCATTTTGATATTCCAGAAAATTTGTAACCCAGTGAGTTTTTAGCATTTTATTGTGAAATTGAAATGAATTCATTCATTAGAATAAATGTTTTTTACCTCTCCTAAAATGTTTTTGTTCCGGCATTTACAACATTATGGCATTGCACGCTTCATTTATTTAAGAGCAAGAAAAATGTGTAAAATTTTAAATATTGCAAAGTTTTAGCCGTTTCCGCAAACTTTCGTCGACCCCTAAAGGATCAATACCGACCCCGTCGGGAAATCCGAAGTTAATATAATAGAATGTATTTAACAAAATATTTCAATTTTAAAATTAATCAATCACAGGAGAGACAATTGTAAATTACTTATCAACAGTTTATAATAAATTTAAATTTGATTTTGAACTCGACTTTTTCAACGAAACACAAAAAACACTTTGGGCTTTCAACATCAAACGGCATAAGAAAACTGCCCATCAGCGGCCGAATGGATAAAATGAAACCAGCAGCTCTTCGCCTGCCGTTCGTCATTTGCAGACGAACGACAACCCAGAACTCACCACGTGGAGGTGGCTGCTTCAGAGTTCCACCAAGAGTTGGAAAGAATGATACTCCACAAGTGACCAACATCACTTGTCGAGTCGAGTTCTTCCTAACTCGCACAATGAAAATATTTATAATTACTCTGAATACTCCAAATTCAGCTATTCGAAACTCGCCGTATTATTACTATCTAAACTAAGGGATGCAACATTACAACTAGTAGTAAAGAAAGACAGAAATCTATAAATACACCTGGATGTAATAAAATGCACGTTACGGCCACAAAATTTAGTTCAATCTCATACCGAACCCCATTAACCAAAAACAGAAAAAAAA
>NW_019384983.1:938758-944263 GCF_000671375.1 Centruroides sculpturatus | reverse complement strand
AATGGATTTTTTAGTGTTTCACTGCCATTCCACATGTAGAATTTGATTAATATTGCACAGTGGCTTTAAGTTATGTTGTTTTTTCAAACTGTGTATATTTTAGAATAAAAATAAAATATAAGACTTTACTCTATGTCTGGGCTTCTTAAACTATGGGTCGTGACCCCAAATGGGGTCGCGAGAATTTAATGCAAAATATTGAAAATAATTTGTGAGAGTTTGAAAATGGCATGCTTTGTGTCATAGGTTTCGTGAGTTGCACTTTGTGCCACTTCTGGTGCAGCAAGACAACGATTCAGCGACACTGATTGTAGTGTGAACTAGTGTAGTGTTGTCACTATTCAGTGTATTCAGTTGTTTCATTTCCATTGTATCACAAGAGTGAACTGTGGTAGTACACCATTATTGTTTTTGCAAATTTGTATATATCTTTATTTTATATTTTTTGGGGGTCGCGAAAAAAATCACAATCATAAATGAGGTCGTGAATTAAAAAAGTTTAAGAAGCCCTGCTCTATGTAATTAAGTATGAAGAGATATAAATTCATAAGTTTATGTCTATTATATTTCTTAACTTTACTAATTACAAAAATTTTTATTGCTATAAAATCAAAAATTTTTAATTCTGATTTTTTTATACTAAAATATTTCATGGTAGCAAAGACATTTTTAGCATTCTAAATTTGTTCTCCCTGAATGAAGTTGTCACTAAAAATTTGCGTGATCACTAAAAACTTTATTTCACATATCACAATTTAAGTTTTTATCATGGCATATGTGGAGACTAAGAAACACTATTGTGCACTCCATATGTTTCACAAGCATGAATATATGTTCATGCTGATGACGTCTGAACTGTTACATCTGTGAACTCTTGTGAACATTTAAACTGTTTGTTCAAGAAAACATTGATCTGCAAATTTCACAAATCAATGGAATCAAATTTTCAGACTTCTTTTTCTTTTCAAGAACAGAATTTTTATTTTTGCTCTTTCACATGGATCAACGTTTTCTTGTACAAGCAGCTTAAATGTTCACAAGTGTTTACAGATATAATAGAATTCAGACATCATCAGTATTAACATAAACGTGTTCATGCTTGTGAAACATGTGGAGCACGATTTTGGAATAGGGTCTTCACATCTGCCAGGGCAAAGATCTGAATTGTGATATGTGCAATAAAGTTTTTACTGATCATGTCAATTTGCAGTGACACAAGTTCATTTGTGGAAAACCAATTTATAAGCATTCTAAAATTATTGAATTCAAAAAAGCATGAGTTTTGAATTCAATATATTTAATTTTAAATTTTTATTAGTTATGTGAGAATTGGGATTTATTAGGTTAATTAATATAAGAAAATTATATTATTTCTCTACACATTGTTTACAAAAAAGAAAAGTTACATTCATTGTTTTTAGAGAAGAGGGAAATCAACTTCCTTTCTCACACAGCCTTATTTATAATTTGGATGGCCATATGTCTGTTTACCCCCTTTGCACTCATTACACATCCCATAGAAACTGCGGTCACCCTTTTACATGTGGTCATCCCATAGAAACCCCTTTTACACTATTGGTCAAATTGTACTAAATAAAAGGGTGGTTTTCCTGCCATTGAGGGCAGTCCTCCATAATATGAAGGTGCCACAGAAGGCAGTCAATAGAAATTTGACATTGCCACATAGACGACAGGCAGTTCTCGAAATTACGACCTGCCATATAAGATGCATCTCTTCGTCCAAAAAGATCTTCAACATATTTTAACTTTGTGCACCTACATAAAGAAGATGACAGTACCACATCCACCTCCCATACTCCTCTGACTACAGACTACTGACCAACTTACATCATAAAGTAGTACAATTTATATTATATTTGTAAACTCTCTCTCTCTCTCTCATGAGGATAGGATAGAAATTGTTACTTTCTCATTTAAGATTAGCTGTATACGCTTGGCATAATAATATATCTAAGAATAGAAGCATATTTAGAGTTAAGTTTGATTATGCTGACTTGTATTTGATTTGGAGCAATGTATAATATATTTCTTTTATCTATTAAATGTTAATTGTTATGTTTAGTTATTGATTCCATTTATTTGCTAAATTTGGACCGTTCACCTGCTATGAGTCAGACTTATCCGTGACTCTCCCCACTCATTAATGTAACAGCCCTCCTATTTCTTAAACTTCGCATAAACACGTGATAAGGTGCGAGTACTTTTTCTATCTGGTGTCAGGAGCATGACAGGAGATGATGGTTATACAATTGCCTTGTCTCCACACTTTCTTTAAAATCAATTTAAAGCCATCCTACAACCCTGTGAGCAAGTCTTACAGACTTGAATGCCGATTAAGTGATAGAGAGTTTAGTCACAACTCTTTGCCCAGTTATCCTCACAGTTAACTTTAAGAACAAAAAATTATTGTTGATCAATAAAAATATAAAACAATGGGATCGGTGAAATTACTAAAAATATAATTTCTAAAAATAAAAGATTATCTTTAGATAAAATAAACGAGTAAATATAAAACACTCTTTCTTAAACCGATTTCGATTGATTTATATCAGCAGACAAATAATTAACAAAGATACTATACTTCAGCCAAAGTAATTTCTTTTATTATTTTCAAATTTCTCAAAGAATTTTCCAAAAGGATCTCCAAATGCATTTCGCCGTTACAGCCTCATCGGTGTATTATTTAACAACAATCAACTCATTACCTTTTAAACAATTATTTAGAAAATATTTATTGAACGACTATCCAAAAGAGTAAAATTTGTAAGATTATCTTTAGATAAAATAAACGAGTAAATATAAAACACTCTTTCTTAAACCGATTTTGAGTGATTTATATCAGCAGACAAATAATAACAAAGATACTATACTTCAGCCAAAGTAATTTCTTTTATTATTTTCAAATTTCTCAAAGAATTTTCCAAAAGGATCTCCAAATGCATTTCGCCATTACAGCCTCATCGGTGGATTATCTAACAACAATCAACTCATTACCTTTTATACAAATAAATTTTTCCCAGCATGCATCAACGTTTAGACCGACATTCTGATTTAACAAATTTGCATGTTCAACAATACAAAAGTGCTCTACTACTTGTCTTTTAAACCAGTTTTCTATTTTATACAATATTTTAACAGAATTTCTATTAATTTTACAATTATAATTGATACAATGACAATACCAAGGTGACTCTTGTCTTTTTAGACGAATTGCTGCCTCGTGTTCTTTTAGGCATATCTCAAGCCTCCGTCCCGTTTCTCCAACATATGATTTCGCTTGCAAACAATCACATGATACTTTGTAAACCACTCCTGCGACATCAAGCTGATTTCTTACTTTATTTTGACCTTTAGTATTTATAATATTAATAATATTCGACATTTTGTTTTCCTGCTTCGCCACTACACATATAGAAAACTTTTTAAATATGGGTTTATATCGTTCATAAAGATTATGTATATAAGGCATTTTAACATAAGTATTATTATTTATACAATTTTTTACATTATATCNGTCCTCTCTTTTATGCTTCTTTTTCGTGTGTCAGCTTAAACTTTGCTTATGCTCGTATTTTAAATTGCATATACTGCATTCCATTTTCAACGAAACACTGAAACAAAAACAAACCCAGTTGGCTCCATTGGCGCTGTTCGCCGTAACGGCAGGATTTAGAACTAATGTTTACCAGAGAGCTAGGCTCTTGTGCATCCCAGGGATTCACTTCCTACGCGCCGTCTCTCAAATCTCTTCCATCCCGAATCCGATCGACCGCTCGCGTGACCTCATAACAACAACAACAACACTGACATTAAACAAAAACAGCCCTAGTTGCTGTGCTGTCTTCTATCCTAACGTCGAGTGGTGCGGAAACCAAGGGTGAGCTTCGCTCATTATGACAATTATAGAACTGAGTGATGAAAGGAGATTAACAGATGATGAACACAGATGTATTTTAAAACACTTCATCAAGTCATCTTTAAAAAAGTTGATTTTTCTGTCGACCCATTTAATATTTTGTACTATATATATATATAATATAACCTATTATATAATTTTTAAAAGACATTTAAAGCGTGCAATGCCATAATGTTGTAAATGTCATTTTTCTAAATACGTTCTTTGAAGAATTGAATTCTAAATGCAATGTTTTCTGCCACAAAAGAATATTGTGGCGATATTGGCAGTGGAAGTGTAAGTATTTTGAAGATGAATTTATGTGAAAATATAACATCTATATAAGTGCCAGAGTGCAAGTCACGTGACTTTTGGCGCATAAAACGGTTTATATTTACATCATTTTGATATTCCAGAAAATTTGTAACCCAGTGAGTTTTTAGCATTTTATTGTGAAATTGAAATGAATTCATTCATTAGAATAAATGTTTTTTACCTCTCCTAAAATGTTTTTGTTCCGGCATTTACAACATTATGGCATTGCACGCTTCATTTATTTAAGAGCAAGAAAAATGTGTAAAATTTTAAATATTGCAAAGTTTTAGCCGTTTCCGCAAACTTTCGTCGACCCCTAAAGGATCAATACCGACCCCGTCGGGAAATCCGAAGTTAATATAATAGAATGTATTTAACAAAATATTTCAATTTTAAAATTAATCAATCACAGGAGAGACAATTGTAAATTACTTATCAACAGTTTATAATAAATTTAAATTTGATTTTGAACTCGACTTTTTCAACGAAACACAAAAAACACTTTGGGCTTTCAACATCAAACGGCATAAGAAAACTGCCCATCAGCGGCCGAATGGATAAAATGAAACCAGCAGCTCTTCGCCTGCCGTTCGTCATTTGCAGACGAACGACAACCCAGAACTCACCACGTGGAGGTGGCTGCTTCAGAGTTCCACCAAGAGTTGGAAAGAATGATACTCCACAAGTGACCAACATCACTTGTCGAGTCGAGTTCTTCCTAACTCGCACAATGAAAATATTTATAATTACTCTGAATACTCCAAATTCAGCTATTCGAAACTCGCCGTATTATTACTATCTAAACTAAGGGATGCAACATTACAACTAGTAGTAAAGAAAGACAGAAATCTATAAATACACCTGGATGTAATAAAATGCACGTTACGGCCACAAAATTTAGTTCAATCTCATACCGAACCCCATTAACCAAAAACAGAAAAAAAATACTCGCTTTGCACGGGATTTAATAAAGAGGGACACAGAAAGCCCTCTCCATCTCTAGTTAACCTCGTCACTCGAGCGGGACTTAAAGAAACAGGACACAGAGAACCTTCTAAGCCTCACCATCTTTTGTCTTCATCCGAGCGAACCTTAAACATGCAGAACACTGGGAGCCTTCTGCGCCTCTCGTTCTAGCGGGCCTTAAAGATGCGGGACACAGGAAACCTTCTCCGCCTCTCGTCCGAGCGGGCCTGAAAGATGCGGGACACAGGTAAGCTTCTCCGCCTCTCTTCCGAGCTGGCCTTAAAGATGCGGGACACAGGAAACCTTCT
>NW_019384983.1:928886-930410 GCF_000671375.1 Centruroides sculpturatus | reverse complement strand
CTTATCTTGCAGCCGAAGATTTTTAGAAAAATTTCTAATGTTTTCAGTCTTGTTAAAAGACCTTTCTCAAGAAAAATAAGGCAAATAAAAATAACAAAATGTAAATCGAACGCTTAGTATAACAAACAAGTTTTTTGAATATTTTCGAACTAGCCTATAATCCGTTGCAATTTATGACGTCATTGTAAACTTGCTTTTTATTTGCTTTATTTTTCTTGAGAAAGGTCTTTTAACAAGACCGAAAACATTAGAAATTTTTCTTATAAACTTCAGCTGCAAGATAAGGTGTATTAGTAAGTTTTTTTGATATTATAGTATGCAGTCTCAACGATTTATATATACTGTATATATGTTTAAAAAATGCAGTTGTCATCTAGAGAGAAAATTTAGAAAAGAACTAAGGCTGTATCAAGATATTAAACTGGATACTATTTAAAGTGACAGTGCATGTATCTTGAAGTATATGTTTTATAGAAAAATGACACAATCTAAAAATATCTAAATGTAAATTCAAAGAGATATATATGTATATACAAGTTACATCTCATTAATTAGGGAAAAGTAGCAGCCATACAAAATTATTCTGAACTAGATTTTTTCTTCAAATGATCATTCACTGGTCTAGTAACCTACAAATACCTTCAACTTCTGTCTGGAATTTAAGTATTAGTGATGGAACCGTATGTGTTACATAGTATCATCATGAGTACTGAAATTATATGTTTTTTCAGTTAACAGGACACCAAAAAATGATTGTGAAAGACTATTGTATTTAATAATTTAGCCCATGAGACTGTTCGTTGGCGTACTTGATATTATATAGTTTTAGGGCAGCCCCACCTGGGTGCTGAGGTGCTCATACCGAGGCACATGTCTACATGTGAAGCATGTAGAATAGCCATTGTACTGATACATGTTAAAAACTGACCTTTGGAGATGAATATCTCACAAAGTGTTAACAATTCTGGTGGTGGTGTGAAAACCTACATTCAGAGTTTGAATCTGAATGTAGGCACCAGTGCTGATCCATATATTTTCCATGTTGCTTGAAGAAATCCCATCTGTCCATGTTGTCATATCTAAAATTTTGGCACAAAAAATTGTCTTCTGAAATTCTAGTACCAAAAGTAAGTTTATATCAGAATAAGTATCATGGACTAATTTTTGAGAGACTTATTTATGGAAATGTCCAGTAATGTTATTTCTAATAATAATAATAATAATAATTAGTTTATGCTGGGGCAGTCACAGTAGTAACACACCATGGACTGAAAATACAATCGCAGACAAATACACACAAAACACAGTTCTATCACAAGCCTGCCTGGCAGAGAAGAATAGAAACACAAATTAATGACATTAGACAGCAATTAGGCAGGCTGACACAATACACTAAAAACAACATAACACCCAAATTAAAGAAACAACTCAAAAACATTTTCAAGAAAATCAAAACACACACAAAACATGAACATCACAACACACACATTACAGAATACATCGATACACTAAAACAAAAACTCG